>NC_092039.1:86678333-86978333 GCF_003086295.3 Arachis hypogaea
TAGCCTTGACTCTAAGTGTTTTGTTTTCAAGCTTTTTGCCTGATACATAAATACCACAAGTACTTAATAAATGAATTGTCATTGGTACTCAGAGCCTTCAGCTTTCTCATTCTTTCCCTTTTGCTTTTCTTGCCTTATTTGCAATTGCTTTTTCAAGGTTTTTATGATTTCAAAAATTTCATAAAATGTAAGCAACAATTAATCATACTAGCCTTCCAATACTTATAAGCTCATGCTAAGTTCTTCTTTAATAACCTTGTTTGTTTATAATCATGATACTTTATTACTTTTGAACTCACAAAACTCAAGTTGGTAGTCATAATATCATAGCAAGATGTTAAAAATCAGTAATCAAACTATGCTTATTCATAACACACATTCATACAGAGAAGATAAAGACAATCATGCAATTTACAATGCTGGAAGTAAGTAGGAGGAGAAAGGAACGTTACCACCTTGTAGTTCATCTTCACTATTGTTGTCCTTTTCCTCCCATTCTTCCCCTTCCCATACCAACTTAGAGTGTTTGCTCATCCTCAAGCAATAATTGGTACAGTGGTGATGGGGTTTATGATGGATCCTGAGTGTCTTACACAGTGAAATGTTAGTAGTACATGTGTTTAGGCAAGCAAAATGAAAACTAACAGTGAAGGCACAGGAAACATAAACATTGTGATTGCAAACATAAGAGGGTGTATGTTCATACCTTGGGTCGAGTTACCCGACCCGGTATGATTGGCGATAAAAGTGACCGACCTCCTTAGGTCCGACTAGCCGACCTCTTCTCAAAGAGCTCGGCCAAATCGACAGGAGAGCCCAATAAAGGGCCCAAACAGAGGAACACGACCCAAATCCTAGGGCAACCCAAGCCTATAGAGATAAAGGCGGTTCCGTTGAAGATACGCTAACCTTAACTCAAAGATAAAGATAAGATAAGATAACTAACTTATCTTATCCAAAAGGTCACATCTCATCATTATAAATACGCTAGAGCACCCAGGTATAACTCATACTCTGATTCTACATAAAACCTGCTTAATACCCTTGCTAACTAAAGCATCGGAGTCCCTTGCAGGTACCCTCCACCCTTCGGTGACAGAGGATCAGCAGCACCATCAGTCCAACCAGTCAGACATACCAGCTCCGGCTGTCATCCACCTGCCGGACACATCAGCTACGACCAGTACGGAAGATCTCGTCCGAGATCGACCTCCAGTTTCAGGTAACCCTCGGAACATTGGCGCCGTTGTCGGGGACCTGGAAGTCATCCCATCACCATGGCGGACGACCATGACAACGACCACGATTCAGGTCTGGAAGATAGAACATCACACAAGAACACGGATGTCACACTGCAAGATACCCCGAAAACCAACAAGGACAAAGACTCACTAAATTCGGGGCAATAGAAGCGCTCCTAGATCGCCTAAAACAACTTGAAAAAGAAACCCGACAAGAACGAAAAATCGGAAAAGATCTACAAAGAGAGGTGCGGCGACGTCAAGAATTGGAAGAAAAACTACAGCAATTGGAAGCCGATCTTAAATTAAAAGCCCCTCAGGCAAATCTCGAAGAAAATTCACACAAAGAGCAAGACCCGTTCACCAGGAAAATCATGAAAACCAAAATTCCAAAAGACTTCAAACTCCCGGATATGACCCTGTATGATGGCACCACGGACCCCAACCACCACCTCAGCAACTTCAGAAGCAGAATGTACCTTATCGACACCCCAGATGTTGTTTGTTGTAAAGCCTTTCCAACAACTCTCACAAAGACAGCAATCCGATGGTTCGACAACCTACCCCCAAAGTCCATCTCAAGCTTTGATGACCTAGCTAAAAAATTCCTAGCCAGATTCTCCATTCAGAAAGATAAGGCCAAGCACGCCCCCAGCTTACTAAGGATCAAAGAAGGAGATCGGGAGAGCCTCCGCAACTACATGGAGAGATTCAACAAAATGTGCATAGACATACAAAGTTTACCAACAGAGGCTGCCATCATGGGACTCATCAACGGCCTATGAGAGGGACCTTTTAGCCAGTCTATATCAAAAAAGTACCCGACCTCCTTAGACGAAGTACAGGAATGAGCATAAAAATATATCAACATGGAAGAAAACGCTCGGTTAGGAGAGACCTCAAAATTGGGGGCCTCCTACCGAGACAAAGACAAGGAATCCAAGAGAAAAGAAGATCGACAAGGGGAGAAAATAAAAAATACCATAATTACACTCCTCTCAGGGCATCCCTAGTCGAGATATACAAAGAAGTCTGCCATAAAGAAAAAACCCCCTCCAGCACGGCCACTCAAAGGCAAAAGGGGAGGAGAAATCTGGAAGGAATATTGTGAATACCATCGAGTCCGAAGACACTCCACAAACGAATGCTTCGACTTAAAAAATATCATAGAAAAATTGGTGAGAGAAGGAAAATTAGATCGATTTCTGGCCACCCGAGATGATGATCAAAGAAAGAGACGAAGGGATGAAGATACCAAACGAACCGAACGATCACCTCGGACACCAGAGAGACATGTCCACATGATACATGGCGGATTCGCAGGAGGTGGGATCTCCAAATCATCTCGCAAAAGATATCTCAAAGAAGTATATCATGTTGAGGGAAAGGAGGAAGCACTCAACATCCCGGCAATAACATTCACTAAAGAGGACGCCTCCGGCATCATCTCAGGACACGACGATCCCATGGTCATCACCATCATATTGGCAAACGCCAATCTACACCGCACCTTAATAGACCAATGGAGTTCCGCTGACATCTTATTCAAAACAGCCTTCGATAAACTTGGCTTAGAAGAAAAAGAACTTAAAGCATATCCAAACAGTCTGTTCGGACTAGAAGATACCCTGGTTCAACCACTGGCATACATACCACTACATACAACCTTCGGAAAAAGGGAACCAATCCAGGACCCTCAAAATAGACTATATCGTGGTCGATGTAAGTTCAGCATACAATGCTCTCATAGGTCAGACAACACTCAACCAACTTGGCGCAATAGTCTCGACCCCACATCTATGTATGAAATTCCCTACTACGAAAGGAATAGCCACGATAAAAGTAGATCAAAAGATGGCACGTCGCTGTTATAACAAAAGCCTAAACCTCAGAGGCGGAGGAGAAGAGTTCCACACAATCGAGTTGGGCGGAGTCCAACGACGAGAAGAGCTTCGTCCACAGCCAGAAGGTGAGATAGAGAAGATTTAGATCGGGGATACTTCGGAAAAAACAACTAATATCGGCACAATCCTAAGAGAAGATTCAAAAGAATTACTAATACAATTCTTACGAGATAATGTTGAACTCTTCGCGTGGAAAGCCGCAGACATGCTAGGAATAGACCCTAAGCTAATGAGTCATAAGTTGGCGGTCTACCCAGGATCTCGGCCGGTACAGCAGAGACGAAGAAAACTTGGGCCAGAGTGATCCCAGGCTGTGAAAGAACAAGTACAAGCACTACTGGAAGCAGGATTCATAAGAGAAGTCAAATACCCACTATGGCTAGCCAACATTGTCTTGGTGAAAAAATCAAATGGGAAGTGGCAAATGTGCACCGATTACACCGATCTCAACAAAGCTTGTCCAAAAGATCCATACCCACTCCCAAGTATTGATTCTCTGGTAGATGCTTCCTCCGGATATAGATATCTCTCGTTTATGGACGCATACTCGGGGTACAACCAAATCCCCATGTATCCACCAGATCAAGAAAAGACCTCGTTCTTAACACCGAAAGCAAACTACTGCTACATTGTGATGCCTTTAGGTCTCAGGAACGCAGGAGCTACTTATCAAAGGCTAATTAATAAAGTCTTCTCAGATCACATCGGAAAGGTCATGGAAGTCTACGTGGACGACATGCTAATAAAAACACAAAGCGAAGAGACATTATTGTCCGACCTGGCCCAAGTGTTCGACACCATAAGAAAGCATGACATGCGACTCAATCCCGCGAAATGCACCTTTGCAGTAGAAGCGGGCAAATTCTTAGGTTTCATGCTCACACAAAGAGGAATTGAAGCAAATCCAGACAAATGTCAGGCCATACTCAACATGAATAGCCCAACCTGTGTCAAAGAAGTACAGCAACTCAACAGGAGATTGGCCGCTGATGAGCGGATAATTTGTACGCTTTTTGGCATTGTTTTTAGTATGTTTTTAGTATGATCTAGTTAGTTTTTAGTATATTTTTATTAGTTTTTAGTTAAAATTCACTTTTCTAGACTTTACTATGAGTTTGTGTGTTTTTTTGTGATTTCAGGTATTTTCTGGCTGAAGTTGAGGGACCTGAGCAAAAATCTGATTCAGAGACCAAAAAGGACTGCAGATGTTGTTGGATTCTGACCTCCCTGCACTTGAAGTGGATTTTCTAGAGTTACAGAAGCCCAATTGGCGCGCTCTCAATGGCGTTAGAAAGTAGACATCCTGGGCTTTCCAGCAATATATGATAGTCCATACTTTGCCCAAGATTTGATGGCCCAAACCGGCGTTCAAAGTCACCTTCAGAAATCCCAGCGTTAAACGCCCAAACTGGCACAAGAATGGGAGTTAAACGCCCAAACTGGCACCAAAGCTGGCGTTTAACTCCAAGAGGAGTCTCTACACGAAAATGCTTCATTGCTCAACCCAAGCACACACCAAGTGGGCCCAGAAGTGGATTTTTATGTCATTTACTCATCTCTGTAAACCTTAGGCTACTAGTTCTCTATAAATAGGACCTTTTACTATTGTATTTTCATCTTTGGATCATTTTAGATCTTTTGATCATCTTTGGACATCTAGTTCTTAGATCATTGGGAGGCTGGCCATTCGGCCATGCCTAGACCTTGTTCTTATGTATTTTCAACGGTGGAGTTTCTACACACCATAGATTAAGGTGTGGAGCTCTGCTGTACCTCGAGTATTAATGCAATTACTATTGTTCTTCTATTCAATTCCGCTTGTTCTTGTTCTAAGATATCACTTGTTCTTCAACTTGATGAATGTGATGATCCGTGACACTCATCATCATTCTCACCTATGAACGCGTGCCTGACAACCACCTCCGTTCTACCTTAGATTGGGTGGATATCTCTTGGATTCTTTAACCGGAGTCTTCGTGGTATAGGCTAGAACTGATGGCGGCATTCAAGAGAATCCGGAAGGTCTAACCTTGTCTGTGGTATTCTGAGTAGGATTCAATGATTGAATGACTGTGACGTGCTTCAAACTCCTGAGGGCGGGGCGTTAGTGACAGACGCAAAAGAATCACTGGATTCTATTCCGGCCTGATCGAGAACCGACAGATGGATAGCCGTGCCGTGACAGGGTGCGTTGAACATTTCCACTGAGAGGATGGGAGGTAGCCACTGACAATGGTGAAACCCTTGCTTAAGCTTGCCATGGAAAGGAGTAAGAAGGATTGGATGAAGACAGTAGGAAAGCAGAGAGACGGAAGGGACAGCATCTTCATACGCTTATCTGAAGTTCCTACCAATGAATTACATAAGTATCTCTATCTTTATCTTTATGTTTTATGCGTTTATCACCATACCCATTTGAGTTTGCCTGACAAAGATTTACAAGGTGACCATAGCTTGCTTCATACCAACAATCTCTGTGGGATCGACCCTTACTCGCGTAAGGTTTATTACTTGGACGACCCAGTACACTTGCTGGTTAGTTGTGCGAAGTTGTGTTTATGCCATGGTATTGAACACCAAGTTTTTGGTTTCATTACCGGGGATTATTTGATTTGTGAAAAGTATTGATCACAATTTCGTGCACCAAGTTTTTGGCGCCGTTGCCGGGGATTGTTGAGTTTGGACAACTGACGGTTCATCTTGTTGCTTAGATTAGGTATTTTTTTTCGGAATTCTTGAAGATGAATTCTAGAGTTTCATGATGATTTGTTGAAGTCTGGCTGGCTGAGAGGCCATGTCTAATTTCATTGGACCGAGGTTTCAACTTATCATCACCAAAGCTTGTTGATTTCTATCAATCTTACTTTTGGAGCAGTGATCTGCTAAGGCTTGGCTGGCCATTGGCCATGTCTAGTGTTTTGGACCGAAGCTTTCTTTGAAAGCTTGGCTGGCTGTGAAGCCATGTCTAATTCCTGGACCGGAGTCTTAGACTAAACATTGCATGATTCCTGGAATTCTCATTAAGAATTTTGATACCTTTTTCCACTTAATTTTCGAAAATCCAAAAAAATTTTTACAAAATTATAAAAACAAAAAATTATTGCATGTTTGAGTCTAGTGTCTCATTTTAAGTTTGGTGTCAATTGCATGCAATCATGTGTCTTAGTGATCTTCAAGTTGTTCTTGATGATTTCATTGCTCTGACCTTTGAATTCTCTTGACTTGAGTGTTTATATGTCTGATATGCATTCTCATTAGTGTCAGTAGTATACAAACTGCTAAGTTTGGTGTCTTGCATGCATTGTTATTTGATTTTAGTTGCATTTTGATTATTCCTTATTATTAAAAATCCAAAAATATTTTTAATTTGTGTCTTCTCAAGTCAATAATACAGAGAATTAAAGATTCAGAACATACAGCAGAGGAATTACACAGAAAAAGCTGGGCGTTCAAAACGCCCAGTGAAGAAGGATAGACTGGCGTTTAAACGCCAGCCAGGGTACCTGGTTGGGCGTTTAACGCCCAAAAGGGTATAGTTTTGGGCGTTAAACGCCAGAATGTGCACCATTCTGGGCGTTTAACGCCAGGATGGCACAAGAGGGAAGATTTTGTTTTTAATGCAGATTTTTTTTTCAGTTTTCAAACTTTTTCAAATCATATCTTTTCAATCATATGTTTTCAAAATCAATTTCTTTCTATTTTTAAAAATACTTGCTATCAATTAATGATTTGATTCAACATTTCAAGTATGTTGCCTTTTCTGTTGAGAAAGGTTTAATGTTTGATTCATATCTTTTCTTGTTAGCCAAGTTTTTAATTTTCAAAATCAAATCTTTTTAAAACTAATCATATCCTCTTAACCACATCTTTTTCAAAATAGTTTTCAATCAAATCTTTTTGATTTCTAATTTCAAAATCTTTTTCAAAAATCACTTGATTTCTTTTCCACTTTCAATTTCGAAAATCAATTAGTGTTTTTCAAAAATGTTTTCAAAATCTTTTACTTAATTTTCGAAAATTACTTCCCTTCTTCTCACATCCTTCTGTTTATGGACTAACACTATTCCTTAATGCAAAATTCGAACTCCATCTTCTTTGATAAGTTCGAATTTTCTACTTCTGTCTTCTACTTTTCTTTTCCTCTGACACCTAAAGGAATCTCTATACTGTGACATAGAGGATTCCACATTTCTTGTTCTCTTCTCTTTCTTATGAGCAGGAGCAAAGACAAAAGCATTCTTGTTGAGGCTGATCCTGAACCTGAAAGGACCTTGAAGCGAAAACTAAGAGAAGCTAAGGCACAAATCTCTGTAGAGGACCTAACAGAAATCTTCAAAGAAGAAGAACACATGGCAGCCGAAAACAACAACAATGCCAACGATGCAAGGAAGGTGCTGGGTGACTTTACTGCACCTACTCCCGACTTCTATGGGAGAAGCATCTCTATCCCTGCCATTGGAGCAAACAACTTTGAGCTTAAGCCTCAATTAGTTTCTCTAATGCAACAGAATTGCAAGTTCCATGGACTTCCATTGGAAGATCCTCATCAGTTCTTAGCTGAATTCTTGCAAATCTGTGACACTGTCAAGACTAATGGGGTTGACCCTGAGGTCTACAGACTTATGCTATTCCCTTTTGCTGTAAGAGACAGAGCTAGGACATGGTTGGACTCACAACCTAAAGAAAGCCTGGACTCTTGGGAAAAGCTAGTCAATGCCTTCTTGGCAAAGTTCTTTCCACCTCAAAAATTGAGTAAGCTTAGAGTGGAAGTCCAAACCTTCAGACAGAAGGAAGGAGAATCCATCTATGAAGCTTGGGAAAGATACAAACAATTAATCAGAAAGTGTCCTTCTGATATGCTTTCGGAATGGAGCATCATAGGTATTTTCTATGATGGTCTCTCTAAACTATCCAAAATGTCTTTGGATAGCTCTGCTGGAGGATCTCTTCATCTGAAGAAGACGCCTACAGAAGCTCAAGAGCTGATTGAAATGGTTGCAAATAACCAATTCACGTACACTTCTGAAAGAAATCCTGTGAACAATGGGACTAGTCAGAAGAAAGGAGTTCTTGAGATTGACACTCTGAATGCCATATTGGCTCAGAACAAAATATTGACTCAACAAGTCAATATGATTTCTCAAAGTCTGTCTGGAATGCAAAATGCACCAAGCAGTACTAAGGAGGCTTCATCTGAGGAAGAAGCTTATGATCCTGAGAACCCTTCAATGGAAGAGGTGAATTACATGGGAGAATCCTATGGAAACACCTATAATCTTTCATGGAGAAATCATCCAAATCTCTCATGGAAGGATCAACAGAGACCTCAACAAGGTTTCAACAATAATAATGGTGGAAGAAACAGGTTTAGCAATAGCAAGCCTTTTCCATCATCTTCTCAGCAACAGACAGAGAGTTCTAAGCAGAATACCTCTGACTTAGCAACCATGGTCTCTGATCTAATCAAAACCACTCAAAGTTTCATGACTGAAACAAGGTCCTCCATTAGAAACTTGGAGGCACAAGTGGGTCAGCTGAGCAAGAGAATTACTGAACTCCCTCCTAGTACTCTTCCAAGCAATACAGAAGAAAATCCAAAAGGAGAGTGCAAAGCCATCAACATGGCCGAATTTGGAGAGGAGGAAGAGGCAGTGAACGCCACTGAGGAAGACCTCAATGGACGTCCACTGGCCTCCAATGAGTTCCCCAATGAGGAACCATGGGAATCTGAGGCTCAAAATGAGACCATAGAGATTTCATTGGACTTACTTCTGCCATTCATGAGCTCTGATGAGTATTCTTCCTCTGAAGAGGATGAGTATGTCACTGAAGAGCAAGTTGCTAAATACCTTGGAGCAATCATGAAGCTAAATAACAAGTTGTTTGGAAATGAGACTTGGGAGGATGAACCCCCTTTGCTCACCAAAGAACTGGATGACTTGTCTAGGCAGAAATTGCCTCAAAAGAGACAGGATCCTGGGAAGTTTTCAATACCTTGTACCATAGGCACCATGACCTTCAAGAAGGCCTTGTGTGACTTAGGGTCAAGTGTAAACCTCATGCCTCTCTCTGTAATGGAGAAGTTAGGGATCTCTAAGGTGCAAGCTGCAAAAATCTCACTAGAGATGGCAGACAATTCAAGAAAATAAGCCTATGGACTTGTAGAGGATGTTCTGGTAAAAGTTGAAGACCATTACATCCCTGCTGATTTCATAGTCCTAGAGACTGGGAAGTGCATGGATGAATCCATCATCCTTGGCAGACCCTTCCTAGCCACAGCAAGGGCTGTGATTGATGTTGATAGAGGAGAATTGATCATTCAAGTGAATGAAGAATCCTTTGTGTTTGAGGCTCAAGGATATCCCTCTGTCACCATGGAGAGGAAGCATGAAGAGCTTCTCTCAAAATAGAGCCAAACAGAGCCCCCACAGTCAAACTCTAAGTTTGGTATTGGGAGGCCACAACCAAACTCTAAGTTTGGTGTTGAACCCCCACATTCAAACTCTAAGTTTGGTGTTGGGAGGTTCCAACATGGCTCTGAGCATTTCTGAGGCTCCATGAGAGCCCACTGTCAAGCTACTGACATTAAAGAAGCGCTTGTTGGGAGGCAACCCAATGTTATATTTTGACTATTTTCTTTTGTTATTTTATGTTTTTTGTAGGTTGATGATCATGAGAAGTCACAAAATCAATGAAAAAAGCAAAAACAGAATGAAAAATAGGAAGAAAAACAGCACACCCTAGAGGAAGAACTTACTGGCGTTTAAACGCCAGTAAGGCTAGCTGTTGGGCGTTTAACGCCCAGTCTGGCACCATTCTGGGCGTTTAACGCCAGAAAGGGGCACCAGACTGGCGTTAAACGCCAGAAAAGGGCAAGAAGCTGGCGTTAAACGCCAGAAATGGGCACCAGCCCGGTGTTTAACGCCAGAAATGGCTAAAAACGCATTTTTGCATGCCATTTGGTGCAGGGATGACTTTTCCTTGACACCTCAGGATCTGTGGACCCCACAAGATCCCTACCTACCCCACCACTCTCTCTCTTCTTCACCCATTCACCAATCACCTCAACACCTCTTCCCCAAAAACCCTTCACCTATCCAATTCCATCTTTCTCTTCACCACTCACATCCATCCTTCACAAAACCCCACCTACCTCACCATTCAAATTCAAACCACTTTCCCTCCCAAACCCACCCTCAAATAGCCGAACCCTCACCACCCCCACTCCTATATAAACCCCTCTTCACTCCTTCATTTTCACACAACCTAAACACCACTTCTACCCCCTTTGGCCGAACACAAGGCCATTCCCTTCTTCCTCATTTCTTCTTCTTCTACTCTCTTCTTTCTTCTTTTGCTCGAGGACGAGCAAACATTTTAAGTTTGGTGTGGTAAAAGCATTGCTTTTTGTTTTTCCATAACCATTTATGGCATCCAAGGACGGAGAAACCTCTAGAAAGAGGAAAGGGAAGGCAAAAGCTTCCACCTCCGAGTCATGGGAGATGGAGAGATTCATCTCAAGGGTGCATCAAGACCACTTCTATGAAGTTGTGGCCTTGAAGAAGGTGATCCCCGAGGTCCCTTTTTCACTCAAAAAGAGTGAATATTCGGAGATCCGACATGAGATCCGAAGAAGAGGTTGGGAAGTTCTTACCAACCCCATTCAACAAGTTGGAATCTTAATGGTTCAAGAGTTCTATGCCAATGCATGGATCACCAAGAACCATGATCAAAGTGTGAACCCGGATCCAAAGAATTATCTTACTATGGTTCGGGGGAAATATTTGGATTTTAGTCCGGAAAGTGTAAGGTTGGCATTCAATTTGCCCATGATGCAAGGAGATGAACATCCTTACACTAGAAGGGTCAACTTTGATCAAAGGTTGGACCAAGTCCTCACAGTCATATGTGAAGAGGGCGCCCAATGGAAGAGAGATTCAAGAGGGAAGCCGGTTCAATTGAGAAGGCATGACCTCAAACCCGTGGCTAGAGGATGGTTGGAGTTTATCCAACGCTCAATCATTCCCACTAGCAACCGGTCCGAAGTTACCATAGACCGGGCTATCATGATTCATAGCATCATGATTGGAGAAGAAATAGAAGTTCATGAGGTTATATCTCAAGAACTTTATAAGGTGGTGGACAAGTCCTCTACCTTGGCAAGGTTAGCCTTCCCTCATCTCATTTGTCACCTCTGTTATTCGGTTGGAGTTGACATAGAGGGAGACATCCCTATTGATGAGGACAAGCCCATCACTAAGAAGAGGATGGAGCACACAAGAGACCCCACTCATCATGAGATCCCTGAGATGCCTCAAGGGATGCACTTTCCTCCACAAAACTATTGGGAGCAACTAAACACCTCCCTAGGAGAATTGAGTTCCAACATGGGACAACTAAGGGTGGAGCATCAAGAACACTCCATCATCCTCCATGAAATTAGAGAAGATCAAAGAATCATGAGAGAGGAGCAACAAAGACAAGGAAGAGACATTGAGGGCTCAAGCACTCCATAGGATCTTCAAGAGGAAGAACAAGCCGCCATCACTAAGGTGGACCCGTTCTTTAATTTCCTTGTTTTTTATTTCTCTGTTTTTCGAAAATTATGCTTATGTTTATCTATGTTTGTGACTTGTGATCATTAGTGTCTTAGTGTCTATGCCTTAAAGTTATGAATATCCTATGAATCCATCACCTTTCTTGAATGAAAAATGTGCTTAAATTGAAAAAGAAAAGAATTGCATGAATTTTGAATTTTATAACAGTTTAATTATCTTGATGTGGTGGCAATACTTTTGTTTTCTGAATGTATGCTTAAACAGTGCATATGTCTTTTGAATTTGTGGCTCATGAATGTTGGCTCTCGAAAGAATGATGAAAAAGGAGACATGTTACTGAGGATCTGAAAAATCATAAAAATGATTCTTGAAGCAAGAAAAAGTAGTGATGAAAAAAAAATTCGAAAAAAAAGGGAAAAGAAAAAGAAAGAGAAAAAGAAAAAAAAAGGAAAGAAAAAGAAAAGAAATAAGGTTGTGATCCAAGGCAAAAAGAGTGTGCTTAAGAACCCTGGACACCTCTAATTGGGGACTCTAGCAAAGCTGAGTCACAATCTGAAAAGGTTCACCCAATTATGTGTCCGTGGCATGTATGTATCCGGTGGTAATACTGGAAGACAGAGTGCTTTGGGCCACGGCCAAGACTCAATAAGTAGCTATGTTCAAGAATCATCATACTTTACTAGGAGAATCAGTAACACTATCTGGATTCTAAGTTCCTAAAGAAGCCAATCATTCTGAATTTCAAAGGATAGAGTGAGATGCCAAAACTATTCAGAGGCAAAAAGCTAAAAGCCCCGCTCATCTAATTAATACTGATCTTCATAGATGTTTTTGGAATTCATTGTATATTCTCTTCTTTTTTTTATCTTATTTGATTTTCAATTGCTTGAGGACAAGCAACAATTTAAGTTTGGTGTTGTGATGAGCGGATAATTTGTACGCTTTTTGGCATTGTTTTTAGTATGTTTTTAGTATGATCTAGTTTGTTTTTAGTATATTTTTATTAGTTTTTAGTTAAAATTCACTTTTCTAGACTTTACTATGAGTTTGTGTGTTTTTCTGTGATTTCAGGTATTTTCTGGCTGAAATTGAGGGACCTGAGCAAAAATCTGATTCAGAGACCAAAAAGGACTGCAGATGCTGTTGGATTCTGACCTCCCTGCACTCGAAGTGGATTTTCTGGAGCTACAGAAGCCCAATTGGCGCACTCTCAACGGCGTTTGAAAGTAGACATTCTGGGCTTTCCAGCAATATATGATAGTCCATACTTTGCCCAAGATTTGATGGCCCAAACCGGCGTTCAAAGTCACCCTCAGAAATCCCAGCGTTAAACGCCCAAACTGGCACAAGAATGGGAGTTAAACGCCCAAACTGGCACCAAAGCTGGCGTTTAACTCCAAGAGGAGTCTCTACACGAAAATGCTTCATTGCTCAGCCCAAGCACACACCAAGTGGGCCCAGAAGTGGATTTTTATGTCATTTACTCATCTCTGTAAACCTTAGGCTACTAGTTCTCTATAAATAGGACCTTTTACTATTGTATTTTCATCTTTGGATCATTTTAGATCTTTTGATCATCTTTGGACATCTAGTTCTTAGATCATTGGGAGGCTGGCCATTCGGCCATGCCTAGACCTTGTTCTTATGTATTTTCAACGGTGGAGTTTCTACACACCATAGATTAAGGTGTGGAGCTCTGCTGTACCTCGAGTATTAATGCAATTACTATTGTTCTTCTATTCAATTCCGCTTGTTCTTGTTCTAAGATATCACTTGTTCTTCAACTTGATGAATGTGATGATCCGTGACACTCATCATCATTCTCACCTATGAACGCGTGCCTGACAACCACCTCCGTTCTACCTTAGATTGGGTGGATATCTCTTGGATTCTTTAACCGGAGTCTTCGTGGTATAGGCTAGAACTGATGGCGGCATTCAAGAGAATCCGGAAGGTCTAACCTTGTCTGTGGTATTTTGAGTAGGATTCAATGATTGAATGACTGTGACGTGCTTCAAACTCCTGAGGGCGGGGCGTTAGTGACAGACGCAAAAGAATCACTGGATTCTATTCCGGCCTGATCGAGAACCGACAGATGGATAGCCGTGCCGTGACAGGGTGCGTTGAACATTTCCACTGAGAGGATGGGAGGTAGCCACTGACAACGGTGAAACCCTTGCTTAAGCTTGCCATGGAAAGGAGTAAGAAGGATTGGATGAAGACAGTAGGAAAGTAGAGAGACGGAAGGGATAGCATCTTCATACGCTTATCTGAAGTTCCTACCAATGAATTACATAAGTAACTCTATCTTTATCTTTATGTTTTATGCGTTTATCACCATACCCATTTGAGTTTGCCTGACTAAGATTTACAAGGTGACCATAGCTTGCTTCATACCAACAATCTCTGTGGGATCGACCCTTACTCGCGTAAGGTTTATTACTTGGACGACCCAGTACACTTGTTGGTTAGTTGTGCGAAGTTGTGTTTATGCCATGGTATTGAACACCAAGTTTTTGGTTTCATTACCGGGGATTATTTGATTTGTGAAAAGTATTGATCACAATTTCGTGCACCAGCCGCCCTATCCCGATTCTTAGCAGGAGCTGCGATAAGATCTCTCCCCTTTTATGCTACTTTAAGAAAGGGAAAACAGTTCGAATGGACAACAGAATGTGAGCAAGCCTTCCAAGACTTTAAGAAGTTCTTAGGACGGCCACCTATCCTATCTCGACCATGAGAAGGAGAACCACTCATATTATATCTCGCAGTAGGAAGCCAGGCAATAGCCTCAGCACTAGTCAGAGAAGACGAGAATGGACAACAACCCGTCTACTTCATTAGCAAAGCACTACAGGAATCCGAGCTGAACTACCTGAAAATAGAAAAATTCGCCTATACTCTTATTTTAACATCCCAACGACTCCGCCCTTACTTCTAGGCTCACACCATTAAGGTTCGAACTAACCAGCCCTTAAAAGGAATATTGTAGAAAACAGATTTAACAGGTAGAATTCTACAATGGGCAGTCGAGATGTCAGAGTTTGACCTCCAATATGAAGCTCGGACGGCCATCAAATCACAGTATCTGGCCGACTTTATCGCAGAATTTACAGATGCCCTGGAAACCCTCACAGAATGGAATCTCTACGTGGACAGTTCTTCAAATAAAAGTAGAAGCGGCGCAGGCGTAATAATAGAAAGCAACCAAGGAACCCAAGTTGAGCTCTCCCTCAAGTTCAGGTTCTCGACCTCAAATAACCAGGCAGAATATGAAGCATTGTTAGTTGGTTTGAAGCTGGCTGAAGAGATGGGAGCTCAAAAACTCAACATTTACAGCGATTCACAAGTGGTCACATCACAAATAACAGGGAGCTACCAAGCCAAAGATCCCAACATGAAAAAGTATTTGGATAAGACCAAGGAACAGCTCGGACAAATCAGGGAATATAAGATCTGCCACATACCCCGCGAACAAAATGCCCGAGCTGACGCACTCTCAAAACTAGCCAGCACCAAACCAGGGGGCAACAATAGAAGCCTCATCCAGGAAATGTTACAGAACCCGTCAATCTCGGAAGAGGAAAAAGTCCTAGCCATAGTAAACCAGGACTAAGGATGGATGACCCCCATAATCAACTACCTCAAAACAGGAACACTCCCCACAGAAGAAAAGGAGGCAAAGAGGCTAAAAAGGGAGGCACAGTACTACACCATCATAAACAACATCCTGTACAAAAGAGGGATCTCAGTACCATTATTAAAATGCGTGCCGACCTCCCACACAAAGGAAGTGTTAGAAGAAGTAC
This sequence comes from Arachis hypogaea, assembly GCF_003086295.3. Lineage (NCBI taxonomy): Eukaryota > Viridiplantae > Streptophyta > Magnoliopsida > Fabales > Fabaceae > Arachis > Arachis hypogaea. Next base: position 86,693,846 of record NC_092039.1, read on the forward strand.
ACGGCGACATTTGTGGCAATCATCTCGGAGCACGGGCCCTCGCCAAAAAAGTACTCCGGGCAGGGTTCTATTGGCCAACATTACAGAAAGAAGCCACAGAATTTGTAAAGACATGTCCACCATGTCAGAAGCATGCCAACTTTCACATCGCCCCGCTAGAAGAGCTCATTAGCGTGACTTCGCCTTGGCCGTTTGCAAAATGGGGACTCGATCTTCTCGGCCCCTTTCCTCAGGGATCAGGACAAGTTAAATTTCTCATAGTAGGGGTAGATTACTTTACAAAGTGGATCGAGGCAGAACCCCTAGCCAACACCACCGCCCAAAGAAGCCAGAAATTCCTATATAGAAATATTGTCACAAGGTTCGGAGTTCCATATTCAATAACCACAGACAATGGCACTCAATTCACAGATGCAGGCTTCAGAAAACTAGTAGCCGACTTGAATATAAAGCACCAATACACCTCCGTCGAACATCCACAGGCCAATGGACAGGCCGAAGCCGCCAACAAAGTCATATTGGTCGGGTTAAAACGGAGATTACAAGATGCAAAGGAAGCTTGGGCAGAAGAGCTTCCACAGGTCCTATGGGCATATTGAACGATGCCACATTCCACCACAAAGGAATCCCCCTTCCGGTTAGCATACGGAATAGAGGCAATGATTCCAGTAGAGATTGAGGAAAGATCGCCTAGAGTAGTTCATTACAATGAGGGAGCAAACTCCCAACTTCAGAGGGAAGAGCTCGACCTACTACCTGAAATCCAAGAAAGAGCTCGGATTAGGGAGGAAGCTCTAAAGCGTCGAATGGCTTCCAGATATAATCAAAGGGTAGTATCGAGAAGTTTTGCAGAGAATGATCTTATCCTAATCCGAAATGATATTGGAACAACTCGACCAGGAGAAGGAACGCTGGCAGCAAACTGGAAAGGACCCTACCGAGTTATAGAAGTACTTGGGAAGGGCTACTACAGACTGTCCGAACTCGATGGACGAGAGCTTCCCAGATCATGGCACGCCTGCAACCTAAGAAGGTACTACAGTTAGAAAAGGTAAAGGATCTCATTATTGGATGCACTCTTTTTCCTGAAAAAGTTTTTTAATGAGGCACCAGGTTGAGACCTAGACATTATCCGACTTAAAAGGATAAAAAAATTCCCACATGTATATATTCACACTTTGAATAAAGTTTATTTAGATATTCTACAAGATTTCAAGATGCATTAATCTGAAGTATTCATCATCCGATTATAAAGCAATAGATCGGCAGAAAGTGAAAAACAATTTCACTGCATGATCATGATAAAGATAACCGTTCGATAAAGGTGAAAACGCGATTCACCCAAAAGACGATCTAAAGATGCCAACCACTTTCTATAAATCGGCAAAGATGAACACAGAATAATGTAAGAAGTTATCGAAAGCAATCCAAAAAAGAACCTGACGAGGTCTTACGGATAGCTAAAATAATAACTTAAAGACTGGCCGACGTTCAGAAGTCGGACCAAGTCAACCCAAGTTATAAGTAAACCCTGGAAAGAGGTCTGGCCAACCCTATTAAAGAGGATTACTTTAACTTAGAAAGAGATCGACCTAACGAAGTCGGTTTCCTACAAAACAAAGTTATAAAAGTAATCCCTAAAAGAGACCTGACAAAGGTCCAAGAAAGAGGATTATAAAAATAACTTAGAAAGAGATCGACCTAACGAAGTCGGTTTCCTACAAAACAAAGTTATAAAAGTAATCCTGAAAGAGACCTGACAAAGGTCCAAGAAAGAGGATTACAAAAATAACTTAGAAAGAGATCGACCTAACGAAGTCGATTTCCTACAAAACAAGTTATAAAAGTAATCCCCGAAAGAAACCTGATAAAGGTCCAAGAAAGGGGATTACAGAAATAACTTAGAAGGGGACCAACGCAAAGGAATCGGTTATGGAGCACCAAAAATACGTACAAAAGCGAAAAAACCGAGAAACAAGTCAGACCCACACAGACACAACCTCAAAGGATCCAAGCTATAAACAATACGTACAAAGCAATCCAAAGAGGTCGAGCTGCAAGGTTCCAACATTCTCAGAAAACAGAAGAGATAACAAGTCAAAAACCTTGATATAATCTACAAAGTTATAAAGCCTCGGAGGCCATCAAAACCTACCTTAAAAGGATAGCGAGCTACTCTTTGTTTTTCAAAATAAAAGTTGCTAAAACAAGCAACTAGAAAACGTCAGCAAATAAACAAAAAGTTTTAAGAGCCCACAAGCCGGGCCAACTACATAAATATCCAGAAAGAGATCAGCAAGCATAAGGAGCCTTCTTGGCAGCATCAGGACAAGGGGAAAGAGGACGAGTCTGAATAGGCACAGCGTCTATAGTTCCATCCTCCCGGTTCAGAACCTGGCAATCCGAATCAGGTGCAACCGGAGGAGCAGAAGAGGTCGACACTTTGGCAGAGGACACAGGGGAGGATCAGCATCATCATCACCCTCGTCATCAGGGATAATCTTGCCATCCCTGACAACGTTGTCCAGGCTGAAAGGGGTGAGATCGGCCTCGGGAGCAATGACCCAAACTTGCTCCTTCAAGTTCTCATAAGCAGCAGTCACGCTGCCAACGAGATGACCTTGGAGCTCAGAATAATCTTCCCGGGCATTGTCCAACTCCCCCCTCAGGTGCATCACCTCCCGATAAGACGTAACGTAACTCTCCTTATGCATCATGGCTGTGTCCTCGGCCAACCTCAAATAAGCTGCCAGTGAAAGGGAACTCGCCTTCTCGTTCTCTAGATCCTTCTCCAACTTGGTCACCTTTACTTCAAGTTCCTCCTTCAGCTCCCTCATCCGGTTAAACTCCTGCTTTGCCTCCTCCATAAATGCTTTGGTGGCGTGGAGAGGAAGATTCTGAGCACTCCGGTATATAGCAGCCGCCATATACGCCATCTTTACGTTATTTCGGGCCATAAATTCCAAATGATGGAGGATAGACACATCGTCCATGGGGAGGGTACCATAAGGACCGATTTGCTGATCCATAAATTCAATGGCATTAAAATCGGGAGCATTGAGGTCGAAAGGCTCAGCTATTTTTTGTTTTTTATTGGGAGGAGCAACAGAAGGAGCAGCAGAAGTAGGGTGAGGATCCACCAGACGAACTCAAGGAGTAGGGATCACCTTCTTTACCCCAGGGGAACTCGGCACAGACGGCTTCACGTGCACTTGGGAGGATCCTTCCCCAGCCACCTTGGCTGAGATGTTTCTAGCAGCAGTCACCCTCTACGCTCTTTTAAAAGCTTTCATGGATTCATTATTCTTCATTGCCTCTGCAAATAAAATAGAAATTAAGCTACAAGTCGGAAAAGACAGTCACAAGCAATATAAACAGATAAAAAAGTAAACACAAAATACCCAGCTCAGTTTGAAGAAGAGAGGGATTGGTTAGAAATTTCTTTGTGTCGAGATGGGGAGGTTGACCCCAGTGTTCTTCCAAGACAGTCACAAAGGCTCGCTCAGCCTCATCCAACGTTTCCCACGTATATCGAGACACCCTCACATCTTTTTGCCATTCCAAGGAAAAAGCAAGCTCGTCATTTTCATCCAGAAAGAAGGGCCGAGCTCCTTCAACAGCTCGGACCTTGAAAAGGTAGTTTTTAAAATCGCGGAATTACTCGTCAAACATGGAAAAGACCTTCTTTCCCTGGGTAGAGCAAAAGGAGACCCAAGCTACTTTCTTTTTTACCACTCCGTGCTTAGTCAAGACAAATAGATAGAAAAAGAGAGATTGGGAAGCAGGGATACCAAAACCATTGCACAACAACTGAAAAATCTTTATGAAACCCCAGGAATTAGGGTGAAGTTGGGAGGGGGCGACATTACAGGACCATAACAGGTCGGCCTCAAATTTAGTAAACGGAAGGGTGATACCCAGCTGACCAAAGAAAAAGTCATAAACATAGAAGAAAGGGCGATCGTTAACAACCCGAGTAGAGAAGCAGACTCTCTCGTCAGAAGAGGGAGGGACAAGTTCATAGTTCTTCTCATCACAGGGATTACTACAGACACTATGAAACTGCCTAAGCTACGCGCAAAACTTAGAATCAACCAGAGAGACACAGATAAGAACCATCGAGTCCACCCAATCAGCCATGCCCTCAGGGACCTGGGAAGGCATCTCTACAACGTTATTTCGGAAAGACATGAGGCCAACTAAATCCTACAAAAAGAAAAGAAGAGAGGATTACTTAAAAAACATTTCGGATGAGGGGCAAAACAACTCGACGGATGGACAAACAGAAAAGGAAAACCCCAAGACTCAAGCCAAAAGTCTTGGGGCATCCCTTGGAGGCAGTAACAAAGCAAGGTTTTTTAAGAAATCTCTACAGCTCACGTCCTGACACTCATCAAAAAGAAAATAAAGTCTCAAAGGATACAAAGGAAGTAAAAACACAAAATCGACACCCTTCTACAGTTTGTCAGCAAAAGCATTGTCAAAAACACCAAAAAATGCCAAGCAGAAAAATAGCAAAGACGCAAAAACTTTTTCGGAATCAAGCAAAAAAAAAAAATCATCAGCGAAGGCACAAGCAGAAACGGTGACAACATAAAGAAAAATATTCAAGCAACAAGAAAAAGATTCGCACCAAAAACGAAGAAATTCCAGAGCATGCAACAATCAGGCATGATAAAAGCAGAAAGACCCAAACTTCCTCTAAACAAAATGCAAACTATCCACATATAAGGAAACAGAAGAAAGAAAAAACAAACCTGGAAAAAATTAGAAGAAAACCTCGAAAGCCGAAAGAACAGAAGCCACAAAGCCACCCCTCGAAAGCGGAAAACTGCAGAGGAAAAAACCTAGAAATCACAGCTCTTCCACAGAAAGTAATGACAGAACAGACGGAAGAAGCTACAAAAGAAACAAAAAATGAGAGAGTAAAAGGAGAAGTTACGAAGAAGAAGTGAAGAAGAGAAACCATTTTTTGATTGAGAAATTCAAAATAAAAGACCAAGAGAAAATGAGGCAATTAATGCCAATTAAATGCAAATATTAAAACCTTCTCGCGTTCCCAAAAAAGCGCTGATATAAAAGCGCGCGCTTTTAGAGGAAAACGTTCTACATTCAAAAGATTCTACATAAGGAAGAAATCGACGAAATGCTTGAGTTCGGCTTTATCATAGAAGGACCGAAGTCCAAAAAACTCGACCTCGACAAAAAGATCGAGCTCAAGCAGGGACACTGTTCATACCCTGGGTCGAGTTACCCGACCCGGGATGATTGGCGATAAAAGCGACCGACCTCCTTAGGTCCGACTAGCCGACCTCTTCTCAAAGAGCTCGGCCAAATCGACAGGAGAGCCCAGTAAAGGGCCCAAATAGAGGAACACGACCCAAATCCTAGGGCAACTCAAGCCTATAGAGATAAAGGCGGTTCCATTGAAGATACACTAACCTCAACTCAAAGATAAAGATAAGATAACTAACTTATCTTATCCAAAAGGTCACATCTCATCATTATAAATACGCTGGAGCACCCAGGTATAACTCATACTCTGATTCTACATAAAACCTGCTTCATACCCTTGCTAACTTAAGCATCGAAGTCCCTTGCAGGTACCCCCCACCCTTCGGTGACAGAGGATCAGCAGCACCATCAGTCCAACCAGTTGGACATACCAGCTCCGGCTGTCATCCACCTGCCGGACACACCAGCTACGACCAGTACGGAAGATCTCATCTGAGATCGACCTCCAGTTTCAGGTAACCCTCGGAACAGTGTGCATGATACATTGCATAAATAATAAGTGGCACACCAAACCTAGTGTGACACTTTCTTTTGGAATTGATGCAAGTATCCAGTATAGATTGTAAACAAATTTTTGTTGCATAGCAACACCAAACTTAGAATGCAACCATATGTCAATTTATTTGAACTAAAACTAAACAAAGGGAACTGTTATATGTTAAATACAATCACCAAGCAAAGAATCTATCATGAATAAGGATTTTTTGGTGAGGTATTAACAAGAACAGTTAAGGAGCAAAATAAATGAAAGTATTAAAAACAAAAAATGACTAAAACAAAGAGAGAAAAAAGTCAAACTAAAAGAAAGATAGCTTTGCAGAGGCATTATGATTATGCAGATAAGTGGTGTCGTTGAATAAATTACATAGAAAGTTAAGTGGCACACCAAAGTTAGAATCTTAATGTGACACTTTCATTTTTGATTTGATGCAATCATCCAGAAAGATTGAAAATAGATTGTTGCAGGGCAACACCAAACTTAGAATGTAATCATATGCCAATTTATTGAAATTTAAACAAAGCAAACAAAGAAAATAAACAAAGAGAAGGAATGAAATGCTACCTAAGGTTGGGTTGCCTCTCAACAAGCGCTCTTTTAGTGTCATTAGCTTGACATGTTGTTCTTTACTTTCTTCCTGTTCTTCCAGTTTGTTAAGAGGAATGACCTCACGGGGGGAGAAGATTCAGCTATTGTCCCCTGTTTTGGTTTCTCCTCAACAAGCTTCCTTTTGTTATTTGCTGGGTTGAATTTGCTTGCTGGATTAGGGGTAGGATTGTTTGTAGTTGACCATTTCTTGAATGTTGTCCTTGGTATCTTGGTCACAATCCTCTTTTCAGTGCTCTTGTTAGTTGCCTTCACTTCTTTGATTCCAAGACAAGGTTGCTGTGTGATTATTGGAGCTTTATCTTCATCAAGAGCCTTTTGAATTGATGGTTCAATGAGCCTTTCATCTATGTAATTCTCGGCTTCACTTGAGTTTGGACTTCTTTGATTGTCTTCCTCACTTTCTTGTTCCTCCACTTCCACTTTTGCACTCAACATTTGATTTAATAGCACTGTCATGGAGGAGGTTTGTTGTTCTTCCCAATATTTCTTCATCTCCTATTCATATCTGTCAACCACAGATTCATGTGTTGAGACTCTTTGGTTCAGGGAAGTTTGTGAGGGTTGTGAGTTCTCATGTTCCCTTGTCATCTCAAGTGCAGTTTCAGGTTCAAATACCTCCACCACCTCATTCTTCATTGAAAGTTTGCTTGACACAGGTGCCTCTTCTTCTTGTTTTTCCACTTCCTCCTTCACATTCACCAATTGGTCTTCATTTTTCTTGCTCAGCAGTTCTAAATTTCTCCTCATTTGCTCTAAGTGCCCATCCATCTTCTTGAAGAGGGTCTCTTGCTCTTTCCAGGATTGTTCTTGTCTTTCCAAGAATTCTGTAGTTCTCTCCTTAGAGTCTATGGCACTTTGCAGGCATTTTTCTGCTTGTAGCAAGAGAGAACCAGATTGAGGTGGATTTTGTGGGCTTATGGATATTGTGGTGAACTTGTGTTGAGGGATATGAGATGAATTTTGTGAGTAATCGGGTGTATCTTGTGGTTGGTGAAATGAATTGTATGTATCTTGGAGGAGACTTTGTGTTGAGGTGTAGTCAAGTGATGAAGGATTTTCAATTGGAAAACGGGGAGGTGATGCTGAGCAACTTTGCATAAATGAGTTGAAGGTTTGCTCAAGTGATGATGGCTCTTGATTAATGGAGTATGACACATTGAGTGCTCTCTGATTTTGATCCTCCCAAGCACAACTTGAAGAATTGTTGCATTCATCATAGTATGGATCATCTTGTGGCATTGGGGGACAATCTTGCATGAATTTATTGAAAGTACACTCTAGTGATGATGTCTCTTGATGAGTGGAGTATGACCTATTGAATGCTGTTTGGTTTTGATCCTGCCACCCACAACTTGAGTGATTGTTGAATTCATCACAATGTGGATTATTTTGTGGTATAGAGGAATAATCTTCCATGTATGTACTGACAGCATAGTCATGTGATAATGTCTTTGAATGATTAGAATGTGAATCATTATAATTCCCTTCCCAGCCATGATTTGTGTACGTGTCACAATAGTATGAGTCACTTTGTGGCTCTGGGAAATAGTTTATTTCACTTGATTGTTCATACTCTCTCATTCCTTGTTGATATTCCCAGTCACCATGAGGATAATGACCTAAATCATCTTGTGGTGGTGGGCAATATCTTATGAAATTGTCTTGATCATTTTCTGAAGCAAATCCCCATTGATTGGGTTGCTCAGAATTTGTTAATTCTTGGTAATACTCCCAGCCACCATTAGGATAATGAATTAAATCATATTGTGGTGGTGGGCAATATCCTATATGATTCTCTTGCTCATCTTGTGGCTTTGAAGCATATCTCCAATGATTGGAGTGCTCAGAATCTGTGATTTCTTGGTGATATTCCCAGCCACCATTAGAATAGTCAGTTGGTGATGGTGAGTAATATCCCATAAAATTTGTTTGATCACAAGATGAGTTGAACTCCATTTGAATTTTATAAAACACATCACCAATGAAAATTGGAATTCATGTCACAGGTGAAAATTTCTTAGTGAGGCAATAACTCAAACACCTTGGTGTCAGCTTAAAACAGAAAATTAAAAGAACAAACACAAAGAAAATGCTTAATCTAGACTTATCACCCACTTAATCATTGTCGATCTATATCAATCCCCGGCAACGACGCCAAAAACTTGATAAGGGAAAAATGATTCCACACAAACTTACCGGCAAGTGTACCGAGTCGCATCAAGTAGTAATAACTCACAAGAGTGAGGTCGATCCCATAAGGATTGATGGATCAAGCAACTTTAGTGAGGTGATTAGTTTAGTCAAGCTAAGAGTTGGGAATTGGGTGAAATTGAAGTGACAGAAAGTAAATTGCAGAGAATGTAAAGTGCAAAATGTAGATTTGCAGAAACATAAGGTGCAAGAAAAGTAAATTGCATCAAATGTAAAGGGAATTGGGTGCTGGAAAATTAAAGAAGATAGTAAATCAGAACTCAGAACAATTGCAGAAGACTTAAATTGTATGAAAAGTAAATTCAGATCACTGCAAGCTCAAATGTAAAGTTGCAGAAAGTAAATTTGCAGATGAAAAGAAATTGAAATTGTATAAACCAAACTGAATTCAATTATAAAAGAAATATAAAATTGTAGAAATGGAAAAGGAAGCTAAGCTCTCTACTAGAGCCTTCTACCCTACTTCTACTCCTACTGCTCTTTATTAGAGCCAACCTCCTCTATTAAAATGAAACTGATGCCTTTATATAGGCTTCCTAAACTACTAAATGAAATTCAAATTGAAAACAAATTTCAATTAAATTCTAAATTCCTATTCTAGATGATCTTTGTGCCTTGAGCAATGTCAATTGGGCTCTGCTTGCTTTGGGGCTTCAATGGGCTTGAATTGGAATTAATTGAGTCAGAGTTGCAGCTTCCAGGAGAGCATAGCGTTCATTTGGAGAACAGAGCATTTTTACAGCCACGTGTATGCGTGCTATATGCTTCCGCGTCCCTGGTGATTTGGCTCATCGACGCGTACGCATCATGCATGCATACGCGTCCCTTTCAGCGTTCACAAAATGAGTGTAGCGTTCTGTAATTGAGCGCTCCCATGCGTACGCGTCTTGTGCGCTTGTGCGTGGGTGGGAAAATGTTAATTCCATGCTTCCGCGCCACCCACGCGTTCACGTGCTTCCTTCCAGATTCTCCATCGACGCGTGCGCGTCTTGTACGTGTACGTGTAGGCTGAAAAACTTCAAGTCCAGATTTGATTGTGCCCGAAAATGCTCACTTAGTAAACGTAGCGTTCTCCTTGGAAATGAGCACTGATCATATCCGCGCGTACGCGTGGGTCTTCAAAAATCCTTCCCCAACGCGTTAGCGTCTTGTACGCGTGCGCGTCGTGATGTTTTCGCGCCAAGAGCCTTTTCTTTGTTTAAATCTTGGGCCACACTTTTAAAAGCGTGGCCTAAGGCTCCAAAGTGTGTCCAAGCTCCAAAATGTGCCCTAGAATTCCTCTTTTCTCCTTTTTAGCTTATTTTGTGCTTTTTCTTCTTTTTGCACTTATTTCCTACAAAGTTTATAAAATTAAAAGATTAAAGAAATATACTATTTAAGCACAAAAACACTTAACAATTAAGCATTAATCATTAATTTCTTATGTGAAAAAGAATAGAAAAACATGACATGATGACACGTCATCAGAAGGGAGGAATGACAGTGGTTCACAATAAAAAGAATGAGCTGATCCCAAAAAGGACAGTTACAGGGTGGCGTATGTGCATTGATTATAGAAACCTCAATGACGCCACCGAAAAAGATCACTTTCCTTTACCCTTCATTGACCAAATGCTAGAAAGACTAGCAGGTCATGCTTTTTATTGTTTCTTGGATGGATATTCTGGGTACAATCAAATAGCAGTAGATCTACAGGATCAAGAGAAGTCAGCATTCACATATCCTTTGGGCGTATTCATCTATAGATGAATGCCATTTGGCCTATGCAATGCACCCGCCACTTTTTTGATATGCATGTTGTCCATCTTCTCTGACATGGTAGAGAAGTTCCTTGAAGTATTCATGGATGACTTCTCTGTTTATGGAAACTCTTTTAACTCCTGTCTTGAACATCTGACCCTGTTCCTAAAAAGATGCCAAGAAACAAACCTAGTTCTAAACTGGGAGAAATGCCACTTCATGGTAACTGAAGACATTGGTCTTGGGCATCGGATCTCAAACAAAGAGATAAAAGTGGATCAAGCTAAGGTGCAAGTGATCAAACGCTTCCTAGGACATGCAGGCTTCTACAGGCGGTTCATAAAAGATTTTTCTAAAATTGCCATACCCCTGTGCAATCTATTGGCCACTGATGTTCCATTCGTCTTTGACCAAGAATGCCTGGATACCTTTGAAACTCTGAAGGCCAAGCTTGTCAGTGCTCTTATTATCTCTGCACCCAACTGGGATTTGCCATTTGAGCTAATGTGTGATGCAAGTGATCATGCAATTGGTGCAGTCTTAGGTTAGAGACATGACAAGCTTCTGCATATCATTTACTATGCTAGTTGATGAGCGGATAATTTATATGCTTTTTGGCATTGTTTTTAGGTAGTTTTTAGTAGGATCTAGCTACTTTTAGTGATGTTTTCATTAGTTTTTATGCAAAATTCACATTTATGGACTTTACTATGAGTTTGTGTGTTTTTCGATTATTTCAGGTATTTTCTGGCTGAAATTGAGGGACCTGAGCAAAAATCTGATTCAGGCTGAAAAAGGAATGCTGATGCTATTGGATTCTGACCTCCCTGCACTTGAAATGAAATTTCTAGAGCTAAAGAACTCCAAATAGCGCGCTTTCAATGGCGTTGGAAAGTAGACATCTAGGGCTTTCCAGAAATATATAATTTTCCATACTTTGTTCTCGCTTAGACAACGCAAACTGGTGTTCAATGCCAGTTCCATGCTGCATTCTAGAGTAAAACGCCAGAAACACGTCACAAACCAGAGTTAAATGCCAAAAACACGTTACAACTTGGTGTTTAACTCCAAGAGAAGCCTCTGCACGTGTAAAGCTCAAGCTCAGCCCAAGCACACACCAAAGTGGGCCCCGGAAGTGGATTTCTGCACTTAGACTTATTTCTGTAAACCCTAGTAGCTAGTTTAGTATAAATAGAACCTTTTACTAATGTACTAGGAGTCTTTTGACCATTGGTCCTTTTCCCTATTGTTCAAATTCATATCCTATTTTGGGGGCTGGCCATTCGACCGTGCCTGGACCTTGATAACTTATGTATTTTTAACGGTGGAGTTTCTACACACCATAGATTAAGGATGTGGAGCTCTGCTGTACCTCGAGTCTTAATGCAATTACTACCATTTTCTATTCAATTCATCTTATTCTTGTTCTAAGATATTCGTTGCACTTCAACCTGATGGATGTGATGATCCGTGACACTCATCTTCATTCTCACCAATAAACGCGTGACTGACAACCACTTCCGTTCTACCTTAGAACGAGCGAGTATCTCTTGGATTCCTTAATCAGAATCTTCGTGGTATAAGCTAGAACCCTTTGGCGGCCATTCTTGAGAATCGGAAATTCTAAACCTTGTCTGTGGTATTTCGAGTAGGATTCAGGAATTGAATGACTTTGACGAGCTTCAAACTCGCGATTGTTGGGCGTAGTGACAGACGCAAAATAATCAATGGATTCTATTCCGACATGATCGAGAACCGACAGATGATTAGCCGTGCTGTGACAAGAGCATTTGGACCATTTTCACTGAGAGGATGGGAAGTAGCCATTGACAACAGTGATGCCCTACATACAGCTTGCCATGGAAATGAGTAAGAAGGATTGGATGAAAGTAGTGGGAAAGCAGAGATTCAGAAGGAACACAGCATCTTCATACACTTATCTGAAATTCCCACCAATGATTTTCATAAGTATCTCCATCTTAATTTTATTATTTATTTATTATTATTTTTGAAACCTTTATAACCATTTGAATCTACCTAACTGAGATTTACAAGATGACCATAGCTTGCTTCATACCAACAATTTCTGTGGGATCGACCTTTACTCACGTAAGGTATTACTTGGACGACCCAGTGCGCTTGCTGGTTAGTTGTGCGAAGTTGTGACAAAGTGTGATTCACGTTTGAGAGCGCTACCAAGTTTTTGGTGCCAATGTTGATGATCACAATTTCGTGCACCAAGTTTTTGGCGCTGTTACCGGGGATCGTTCGAGTTTGGACAACTGACGGTTCATCTTGTTGCTCAGATTAGGTAATTTTCTTTTCAAAATTTTTTCAAAAATCTTTCAAAATTTTTTTTCTTTATTTTTGCTTTTCAAAAAAAAAATAATTTTCGAAAAATCCAAAAAATTAATAAAATCATAAAATCAAAAAAATATTTTGTGTTTCTTGTTTGAGTCTAGAGTCAAATTTTAAGTTTGGTGCCAATTGCATGTTTTTAAAATTTATGCATTCTTTTTTCGAAAATTCATGCATGTGTTCTTCATGATCTTCAAGTTGTTCTTGATAAGTCTTCTTGTTTGATCTTTAAATTTTCTTGTTTTGTGTCTTTTGTTGTTTTTCATATGCATCTTTGCATTCATAGTGTCTAAGCATTGAAAATCCCTAAGTTTGGTGTCTTGCATGTTTTTCTTTTCTTGAAAATTTTTCAAAAATAATTTCTTGATGTTCATCATGATCTTCAAAGTGTTCTTGGGGTTCATCTTGACATTCATAGTGTTCTTGCATGCATTATGTGTTTTGATCTTGCATTTTCATGTTTTGGGTCATATTTGTGTTTTTCTCTCTCCTCATTAAAAATTCAAAAATAAAAAAATATCTTTTCCTTATTTTGCTCATAATTTTCGAAAATTTGAGTTGACTTAGTCAAAAAATTTTTTAAAAAACTTAGCTATTTCTTATAACTCAAGTCAAATTTTCAATTTTAAAAATCTTATCCTTTCAAAATCCTTTTCAAAAATCAAATCTTTTTCATTTTTTTATTTATTTTCAAAAATTTTTAAAATTTATTCAAAATCTTTTTCTTATCTTTATTTCAAAATTTCAAAAACTTTACTAACAATTAATGTGATTGATTCAAAAATTTGAAGTTTGTTACTTTCTTGTTAAGAAAGGTTCAATCTTTAAATTCTAGAGTAATATCTTTTAGTTTCTTGTTAGTCAAGTAATCAATTTTAATTTTAAAAATTAAATCTTTTCCAAAATATCTTTTTCAATCATATCTTTTCAAAATATCCTTTCCAAATCATATCTTTTTAAAAAATTTGATTTCAAAATATCTTTTCTAACTTCTTATCTTTTCAAAATTGATTTTCAAATCTTTTTCAACTAACTAATTGACTTTTTGTTTGTTTTACTATTTCTTATCTTTTTCAAAACCACCTAACTACTCTTCTCTCTCTAATTTTCAAAAAATGACCCCCCTCTTTTTCAAAATTCTTTTAATTAACTAATTGTTTCAAATTTTAATTTTAATTGTTTTTCTTCTCTTAATTTTTGAAAATCACTAACCCTTTTTCAAAATTTATTTTCGAATTTTTCCTTCTCTCATCTCTTTCTATTTATTTTATTTAATTACTAACACTTCTCTTTATCTTAAAAATTCGAACCCCCTCTTCCTCTCTGAGTTCGAATTTTCCTCTTTTTCTTCTTCTACTAACATAAAGAAATCTCTCTACTGTGATAAAGAGGATCCTTATTATTATTTTCTGTTCCCTTCTTTTTCATATGAGCAGGAGGAAGGACAAGAATATTCTTGTTAAAGCAGATCCTGAACCTGAAAGGACAAAAATTACAACAATCCAAAAACAACCTTACAGAAATTTTTGAAAAGGAAGAGGAGATGACAGCCAAAAATAATAATGCAAGGAGGATGCTTGGTGATTATACTACACCTACTTCCAAGATTGATGAAAGAAGCATCTCAATCCCTGCCATTGGAGTAAAAAATTTTGAGCTGAAGCCTCAACTAGTTGCTCTAATGCAATAGAACTGCAAGTTTCATGGACTTCCATCAGAAGATCCCTATCAGTTTTTAACTGAGTTCTTGCAGATCTATGAGATGTTAAGACTAATGGAGTAGATCCTGAAGTCTACAGGCTCATGCTTTTCCCTTTTTGGTGTAAGAGACAGAGCTAGAACATGGTTGGACTCACAACCTAAAGATAGCCTGGACTCTTGGGATAAGCTGGTCACGGCCTTCTTGGCTAAGTTCTTTCCTCCTCAAAAGCTAAGCAAGCTTAGAGTGGATGTTCAAACCTTCAAATAAAAAGATGGTGAATCCCTTTATGAAGCTTGGGAAAGATACAAGCAGATGACCAAAATGTGTCCTTCTGATATGCTTTCAGAGTGGACTGATAAACCACTATTTTATGGTTTATCTTGTGCTCAATTGAGTGGTTTTTATCAAGCCTTTGCACACTTATTCATACTATTTGCATGGTTTTATAATTCCTTCCTCATGATATGATATATGTGAAAACATGTTTTCTATGCTTTAGAAATATTAAATTTAATTATTCTTTATTACCATTCGATGCCTTGATATGTGTGTTAAGTGATTTCTGGGATTATAGGGCAAGAATAGCTTAGAGAATGGAAAGGAAGCATGCAAAAGTGGAAGGAATACAAGAAGTTGAAGAAACTGCTAAGTTGTCAGCCTGACCTCTTTTCACTCAAACGGACATAACTTGAGCTACAGAAATCCAAATGATGCGGTTTCAGTTGCGTTGGAAAGCTAACGTCTGGGGCTTCGATTTGATATATAATTTGCCATAGTGGCCATACCGCTAGGTGACGCGAACGAGTGATCAACGCGGACGCGTTGCAGTGACGAAAAACCAGCGTAGCTAAATTCGTAAACAGCGATTTCTGGGCTGTTTTTGACCCAATTTTCGGCCCAGAAAACACAGATTAGAGGCTATAAAGTAGGGGAATCCATTAATTCAGAATCATACATTCAATCATTACTCACAATTTTAGGTTTTAGATGTAGTTTTTAGATAGAGAGGAGGATTAGGATTTAGGATTTCTTTTAGTCATTAGGATTGTTTCTTCATACCAGGTTCAATAATTTATGTTTCTCTTCTACTTTCATTTACTCTGATGCTTTCATTTGTATCTGATTTGTGTTGCCCAATTGGGTTATGAACTTTTCATGTTAGGATTGATTTTCTTATTTAATACACATTATTGAGATGTTTTCAGATATATGATTTTAATTTAGCTTTCTACATTCTTGGCTTTGGTTGATTAATTGGTAACTCTTGAGTTGTCAAACTCAGCAGTGGTTGAAATTGGCAGATTCTAATTGATCTAGATCGCTCTAAAGCTAGTCTTCCCACAGGGATTGACTAGGACTTGAGGATCAAACTAATTAGTCCACTTGACTTTCCTTTACTTTAGTAAAGGTTAACTAAGTGGGATTCAAATCCAATTCTCATCACACCTGATAAGGATAACTAGGATAGGACTTCAAATTTCTCATATCTTGCCAAGAGTTTATTTTATAGTCATTTATTTATTTTTTTTGTCAATTAAATTACTTGTTCAACCCTTTTAAAAACCCCAAAATATACCTTTGCATAACCAATAATAAGAACATACCTCCCTGCAATTCCTTGAGAAGACGACTCGAGGTTTAAATACTCGGTTATCAATTTTAAAGGGGTTTGTTACTTGTGACAACCAAAACATTTGTACGAAGGGCTTTTCTGTTGGTTTAGAATCTATACTCACAACACGACTATATTTTTACAAATTCTTTACTAGTAAAAATCCTAACGTCAAAATGGCGCTGTTGCCGGGAATTGCAAACGTGTGCCTTATTATTGGTTATTGTAAATATTTTTCAAAAAAAAAAATTTCAGATTTTAAAATTTTTATTTTATCTTATCTTATTTCAAAATCAAATTTCAAATTTTAAATCTTTTTCAAAAAAATAAAAATCATATCTTTTTCAAAATCTTATCTTATCATTTTTCAAAAAATCAAATCTTTTTCAAAATATTTTCTTTTTTGTTAGTTTTTGTTTTTATTTTCTCCTACTACTATGAACTCTCACCCCTTTGGCTATGAGTCTGGTTACAACTATGTTGCAGGAAGAGAAAGCTATAACAGGAATATGCATCAAGGTCAAAGCAATCAAAGATGGACGGAGCCAAGAGGATCTGATCAACCCTTTAGGCGACAACACCCTCCAAGATATCATGGACAAAGACCATTCTACAATGCATACCGAGATGATATATATGGTGGACCCCCTTGTAGTTACCAACAAGACCCACCATATGCCCATGAACCCCCTCCTCCTCAATATAATTTTGAACCACCATAATCATAAGTCCCTAACCCGTATCCACCATACCAACCACCTTATGAGCCAAATGAACCATACACAGAACCACCACCTCAATATATACCATCTCCTTATCATTATCAAGATGAACCACCTTCCGACCATGAACCCTTTCTCCCAACAAATGAACCCTCCTATCCACCCCAAACCTCCATGGAGAAAGCATTTGCCGATCTAAACTCTACTATACAAGCTCTCGCCGCCCAAATCGGACCACCAAATACCTTCAATATTCAACCCTCAAGCTCCAATGCACTTCCATCTCAACCATATAATGATCCATCCATCCCATCACCACCATCCATGGAAGAACACCCACATCCACTAATCCAAGAGCAAGATGATCCCAATTATGCTATTGATATGGAACAAGAGAGAGAGAGGATCGTCTTTGCGAATCTATACTTCATAAGGAGCTAAAGGAGGCACTAAAGGTGAAGGTAGAAGTGACCCTTGGATATATTCTATTATGGTCTATCTGAGTTCTCTAAGATATCACTGGACCATTCTGCAGGTGGATCCATTCACCTAAAGAAAACGCCTGCAGAAGCTCAAGAACTCATTGACATGGTTGCAAATAACCAATTCATGTACACCACTGAGAGGAATCGTGTGAGTAATGGGACGCCTCAGAAGAGGGGAGTTCTTGAAATTGATACTCTGAATGCCATATTGGCTCAGAACAAAATATTGTCTCAGCAAGTCAACATGATTTCTCAGAGTCTGAATGGACGGCAAAATGCATCCAATAGTACTAAAGAGGCATCTTCTGAAGAAGAAGCTTATGATCCTGAGAACTCTGCAATGGCAGAGGTGAATTACATGGGTGAACCCTATGGGAACACCTATAATTCTTCATGGAGAAATCATCCAAACTTCTCATGGAAGGATCAACAAAAGCCCTAACAAGGCTTTAATAATGGTGGAAGAAACAGGCTTAGCAATAGTAAGCCTTTCCCATTATCTTCTCAGACAGACAGAGAATTCTGAGTAGAGCTCCTCTAACTTAGCAAATATAGTCTCTGATATGTCTAAGGCCACTTTAAGTTTCATGAGTGAAACAAGGTCCTCCATTAGAAATTTGGAGGCACAAGTGGGCCAGCTGAGTAAGAAAATCACTGAAACTCCTCTTAGTACTCTCCCAAGCAATACTGAAGAGAATCCGAAAAGAGAGTGCAAGGCCATTGACATAATCAAATTGGCCGAACCTAGAGAGGAAGGAGAGGACGTGAATCCCAATGAGGAAGACCTCATGGGACGTCTTCCAGACAAGAAGGAGTTCCCTATTGAGGACCTAGAGGAATCTGAGGCTCACATAGAGACCAGAGAGATTCCATTAAACCTCCTTCTGCCATTCATGAGCTCTAAAAACTATTCTTCCTCTGAAGAGGATGAAGATGTAACTAGAGAGCAAGTTGCTCAATATCTAGGAGCTATCATGAAGCTAAATGCCAAGTTATTTGGTAATGAGACTTGGGAAGATGCACCTCCCTTGCTCATTAGTGAACTAGATACATGGGTTCAGCAAACTTTACCTCAAAAGAAACAAGATCCTAGTAAATTCTTAATACCCTGTACCATAGGCATCATGACATTTGAGAAGGCTCTGTGTGACCTGGGGTCAGGTATAAATCTTATGCCACTCTCTGTAATGGAGAACCTGGGGATCTTTGAGGTATAGGCTACCACATTCTCATTAAAGATGGTAGACAAGTCAATAAGACAAGCTTATGGATTGGTAGAGGATGTGTTAGTGAAGGTTAAAGGCCTTTACATCCCTGCTGATTTCATATTCTTAGACACTAGGAAGGATAAGGATGAATCCAACATCCTTGGAAGACCCTTCCTAGCCACAACATGAGCTGTGATTGATGTTGACAGAGGAGAGCTAATCCTTCAATTGAATGGGGACTACCTGCTATTTAAAGCTTAAGGATCCTCCTCTGCAACCATGGAGAGGAAGCATGAAAAGCTTCTCTCAATACAGAGTCGAACAAAGCCCCCACAATTAAACTCTAAGTTTGGTGTTGGGAGGCCACAACCAAACTCTAAGTTTGGTGTTGAACCCCCACATTCAAATTTTAAGTTTGGTGTTGGTAGGTCCCAACAATGCTTTGAACATCTGTGAAGCTCCATGAGAGCTCACTGTCAAGCTATTGACATTAAAGAAGTGCTTATTGGGAGGCAACCCAATTTTTATTTATCTATATTTTTATTGTTCTTTTATATTTTATTAGGTTCATGATCATGTGGAGTCACCAAACAAATACTAAAATTAAAAACAGAATAAAAAATAGCAAAGGAAATAGCACACCCTAGAAGAAGAGCTTACTGGCGTTTAAACGCCAGTAAGAAGCATCTGGCTGGCGTTCAACGCCAGAATAGAGCATAAATCTGGCGTTGAATGCCAGAAACAAGCAGGAATCTGGCGTTTAAACGCCAGGATTACACCCTAAGGAAAGCTGGCGTTTAACGCTATCAACAAGTATCAGGCTGGCGTTAAACGCCAGAAACATGCTACATTTGAGTGTTTAACGCCAGAAACAAGGTTCAGTTTGGCGTTAAACGCCAGGATTGCAAGCAATGGGCGTTTTACACGCCTAATTGGTGCAGGGATGATTAATCCTTGACACCTCAGGATCTGTGGACCCCACAGGATCCCCACCTACCTCAACTCACCTTCTCTCCTCTTCACACAAACCAATAACACTCTTCCCCAAAAATCCTTCACCAATCACCTCAATCTCTCTTCCCCATCACCTATTCACCACTAACATCCATCCACTCTTCCCCACAAACCCCACCTACCTTCAAATTCAAAATCTCTTTCCCACCCAAACCCATCCTAAATGGCCGAACCAAACCCCTCTCCCTCCACTATATAAACTCCTCCATCCTTCTTCATTCTCACACAACACAACCCTCTCTTCTCCCCCTTGGCCAAATACACATCTCCCCCTCCTCCATATTTTCTTCTTCTTCTATTCTTTCTTCTTTTGCTCGAGGACGAGCAACATTCTAAGTTTGGTGTGGTAAAAGCATAATTTTTTTGTTTTTCCATAACCATTGATGGCACCTAAGGCTAGAGAAACCTCAAGAAAGAGGAAAGGGAAGGCAATTGCTTCCACCTCTGAGTCATGGGAGATGGAAAGATTCATCTCAAAGGTCTATGGTTCAGTAGTAGAGCATTTGACTACAAATCAAGAGAGCCCACTCATGGACCTCAACAAGAGCATGAGGAATTCCCTTATCAAGAAATCCCTGAGATATCTCAAGGGATACATTTTCCTCCACACAATTATTGGGAGCAACTAAGGATAGGAGCACCAAAATCACTAGGGATCAAGCAACAGAGGCAAGGAAGAGACATAGAGGAGCTCAAGAGAACTTTTGGTTCTTCAAGAGGAAGATGCTACCCTCACTAAGTTGGACTCATTCCTTAATCTCCTTGCTCTTATTTTTCTATTTTTCGATTTTTGAGCTTCATGTTTGTCTATGTTTTGAGTCTTTATTACATGATCATTAGTATTTAGTAACTATGTCTTAAGGCTATGAATAATTCCATGAATTCCTCACCTTTCTTGAATGAAAAATGTTTTTAATACAAAAGAACAAGAAGTACATGAGTTTCGGATTCATCCTTGAAATTAGTTTAATTATATTGATGTGGTGACAATACTTTTTGTTTTTTGAATGAATGCTTGAACAGTGCATATTTTTGATCTTGTTGTTTATGAATGTTAAAATTGTTTCCTCTTGAAAGAATGATGTAAAAGAGAAATGTTATTGATAATCTGAAAAATCATGAAATTGATTCTTGAAGTAAGAAAAAGCAGTGAAAAAAATAAGCTTGCGAAAAAAAAGTGGCGAAAAAAATAAAAGAAAAAGAAAAAGAAAGTAGAAAAAGCCAATAGCCCTTAAAACTAAAAGGCAATGGTAAAAAGGATCCAAGGCTTTGAGCATCAATGGATAGGAGGGCCCAAGGAAATAAAATCCAGGCCTAAGCGGCTAAATCAAGCTGTCCCTAACCATGTGCTTGTGGCATGCAGGTCCAAGTGAAAAGCTTGAGACTGAGTGGTTAAAGTCGTGATCCAAAGCAAAAAGAGTGTGCTTAAGAGCTCTGGACACCTCTAGCTGGGGACTTTAGCAAAGCTGAGTCACAATCTGAAAAGGTTCACCGAGTCATGTGTCTGTGGCATTTATGTATCCGGTGGTAATACTGGAAAATAAAGTGCTTAGGGCCACGACCAATACTCATAAAAGTAGCTATGTTTAAGAATCAACATACTTAACTAGGAGAATCAATAACACTATCTGAACTCTGAGTTCCTATGGATACTAATCATTCTAAACTTCAAAGGATAAAGTGCGATGCCAAAACTGTTCAGAGGCAAAAAGCTACAAGTCCCGCTCATCTAATTAGAACTAATATTCATTGATATTTTGAGATTTATAGTATATTCTTTTCTTTTTATCCTATTTGATTTTCAGTTTCTTGGGGACAAGCAACAATTTAAGTTTAGTGTTGAGATGAGCGGATAATTTATACGCTTTTTGGCATTGTTTTTAGGTAGTTTTTAGTAGAATATAGCTAATTTTAGGGATGTTTTCATTAGTTTTTATGAAAAATTCACATTTCTAGACTTTACTATGAGTTTGTGTGTTTTTCTGTGATTTCAGGTATTTTCTGGCTGAAATTGAGGGACCTGAGCAAAAATCTGATTCAGGTTGAAAAAGGACTACTA
This sequence comes from Arachis hypogaea, assembly GCF_003086295.3. NCBI lineage: Eukaryota > Viridiplantae > Streptophyta > Magnoliopsida > Fabales > Fabaceae > Arachis > Arachis hypogaea. The sequence goes on from NC_092039.1 coordinate 86,715,360, forward strand.
ATGCTGTTGGATTCTGACCTTCATGCACTTGAAATGGATTTTATGGAGCTACAGAACTCCAAATGGCGCGCTCTCAACGGCGTTGGAAATTAGACATCTAGGGCTTTCCAGCTACAGAACACAGCATCTTCATACACTTATCTGAAATTCCCACCAATGATTTACATAAGTATCTCCATCTTTATTTTATTCTTTATTTATTATTATTTTTGAAACATTTATAACCATTTGAATCCACCTAACTAAGATTTACAAGATGACCATAGCTTGCTTCATACCAACAATCTCCGTGGGATCGACCCTTACTCACGTAAGGTATTACTTAGACGACCCAGTGCACTTGCTGGTTAGTTGTGCGAAGTTGTGTCAAAGTGTGATTCACGTTTGAGAGCGCCACAAAGTTTTTGGTGCCATTATTGATGATCACAATTTCGTGCACCACTAGTCGCGTATTAAATGATGCACAGAAAAATTACACTACTACAGAAAAAGAGCTACTTGCAGTGGTTTATGCCATTGATAAGTTTAGATCCTACTAGGTAGAATCTAAGGTCATTATTTATACTGACCATGCTACTCTAAAATATCTGCTTACTGATGCCAAGGCATCTTAGGCTAGTTTCACTAGCATTTTTCTGTTAGTTTTAGTTGTTTTATGCATTTTCTTGAGCTTAAAGTAACCAAGAATGGTTAAATGAATAACAAAGCAATGAACCATCCAAACAGTATGATTTTGATGCAAATTCCATGAGTTTTTAGTTATATTACTTGAATGCTATGAATGGAAGATTTCTCATGAAATTTTGCAAGACTTTGATGCAGTTGTTTGGATGATTTTAGGGAAGAAGAGGTTAGGCAAGGAAGCAACAAAATCAATAAAGGAAGCTTGAATATCACATGTGGAGTTTAAGTTCCAGTTTAAGCTTAAACTGGAACTTAAACTGCCAAGCCATATAATGCTGGGAACTATCAGTGGCGTTTAAGCTCCAGTTTAAGCTTAAACTGGAGCTTAAACGCCAAAATCATGAAAGCTGAGGAAAAGCTGAAAGTGGCGTTTAACCTCCAGTTTAACCTTAAATTGGAAGTTAAACGCCAGAAATGAGAAATGCACCAGGGTGCTCTATTGTAATTCAATGAATCAATAATAGTTTTTATCTTCTTCTTCAATCTTTTCTCTTGAATTTTTGTTAGAAAGCTTCTCGATCTAATTCCATTGGTTAGTTGTCTTGGGAAAGAAACTATCCATAATTGGAATCCTTCGGAACCTTGGGAAAGGAATGGAGGATTCATGCTAGAGAAGCTTTCTCACAGTGAATTGGATTGGGGTTTGGATGGATATTGTGACATGTAATCCTACCAAATTGTGGTTCATGAAACTGTGTGGTATAATCAGTGATCGAGCGTCATCTCTTCTTATGAACATTTAAACCAAGGGATTGGGAATTTGTTTGTTTTTAGAGAGAATTGGTGAGCCAAGGGATTGGGATCCAATCATATAAGATTGCCAAGCAAAATTCAATGAACGCATTGGTTGAGGAAGGGATAAAAATGTTTTGATTCGGAGATCTCAATATCTCCTGAAACCCAATGAATTCCCCATTTCTGATCTACCACTTTCTCTTACATTCTGCAATTAAATTCATGCAATCACCCCGATCCCTTTTTAATTTCAGCAATTTAGCTTCTCGCTCTTTAATTCATGCAATTTAAGATTCCGCAATTTCAATTTCTTGCCATTTACGTTTCCCGCCAATTTTACATTCCGTAATTCTCATCTAAATCTTGATTCCGCTCAACTAGAACACACCTCTAATCCGAATTGCTCACTCAACCAATCCTTGTGGGATTCGACCTCACTCTATTGTGAGTTTTTATTTGACGATAACCGGTGCACTTGCCGGAAGGAATTTTTGCCGATCGTGCAATTTCCTAAAATCGTAGCATCACTTACTAAGCAGGATTTGTAGTCAAATTGGAAGTTAACTAGATTGAGCATTTTTTTTGTTTTGTTAATTCAGTTCAAGTTACTTGTTGAATTTTAATTTCTGCACTCTGTTACTTGCTTTCTTTCTTTATGCCTTTAAATTCAAGCAACTAACTCACTGACTCACTAACTATTTGAATTAATTCCTCAACTGCTCTAACCATACTCTTCCATTAACCAAGAGCATTTCACTTGTTTGTTGCCTGTGCTGTGTTCTTGTATGACAGGTAGGAGAGGAGAGACATCAACTCCTCCATATACCGAACCAGAGAGGACCCTTCATAAACTTAGAAGGGAAGCAAGAGGGAAGAGAGTACTGGAAGAAGAAGAATCTGAAGGAGAATCTGAGGACAATTTTGAGGAAGCTCTAGATCTCAACATGGATAGAGAAGTTCACAACCATGAGAGAGCTGATGGAAACAATGCCATTCCCGAGAGGAGGGTTCTTGGTTCATACATAAACCCAACCTCTGGGAATTGTGGTAGCAGCATTCAGAAACCACCCATTCAGGCCAACAATTTTGAACTCAAACCACAGCTAATATCACTGGTGGAGGATCATTGTTCATTTGGTGGGAGTGCTAATGAAGATCCAAACCAACATCTCACAAAATTCCTGAGAATTTACGACACTGTGAATTCCAATGGAGTCCAGGAAGATGCCTATAAACTGCCCTTGTTCCCATTTTCACTTAGGGACAAGGCAGCTAAGTGGCTGGAATCATTCCCAAGGGGGAGCCTAACAACCTGGGATGAGGTGGAAAGCAAGTTTCTGGCACGTTTCTACCCCCCACAAAAGGTCAATAGGCTTCGATCTGAGGTTCAGACTTCTAGACAACAAGATGGTGAAACTCTCTACGAGGCATGGGAGAGGTTCAAGGATTTGACAAGGAAATGCCCACCAGACATGTTCCATGACTGGGTGCAATTGCATATTTTCTATGATGGACTTTCTTATGAATCAAGGAAGGCTGTAGACCATTCATCAGGAGGTTCATTGAACAGGAAAAAGACTGTGGAAGAAGCCATTGAAGTGATTGAGACAGTGGCTGAGAATGAGTACTACTATGCTTCAGAGAGACACAACACTAAGGGAGTCATGGAGCTGAACCATGTTGATACAATTCTAGCCCAAAACAAGGTGTTTGCCAAGCAACTAGCAGAGCTCACCAGGAAATTAGAAACAAATCAAGTGGCTGCAATACACACACAAGATTAAGAGGAAGTAAGCACTGAAGGAGGTGATTGGGAAGAGGCCAACTATATGGGAAATCAACAAAGGCAACCATATGATCCACATTCCAACACTTACAACCCAGGCTGGAAAAACCACCCAAACTTTGGGTGGGGAAACCAGCAAACCTAACCACAAAACCACAAACCTTACAACCCCAACCAACATAACAATTCCACATACCAAAACTCCAACCAAAGATCATACCAAGCCACACAAAACACTTACTCCCAACCACCATATCATGGCCAAAATAATCAACCTGCCCAACCTAATCCGAACCAACAATTTCAAGATCAATTAAATAGGATAGAAGGAATGCTTGCAAACATGGGTCAGGACATAAGTGAGTTGAAAAGCTTTAGGGATGATGTGAGATCTACCTTAAGGAACCATGGTGAAAAACTCAAGAGGATGGAGTCTCGAGTAGGAGAGCTATCTCAACAGGCCCCCAAGTCAACTGCAGTGTTCCCTAGTGACACAGAAAAGAATCCTAAAGGGGAACAAAAGGGAGTGAGATGGGAAGAATGCAAGGCCATCACCATATTGAAGGAAGTCTCAGAAGAAGAAGGAATCAGACCCTCAGAACAGGAGCCAGAAATCTTGAAGGAAGGTGTGGAAGAAGCTAAGCAGGAAAGTGAAACTGAGCAAGCCAAGGAACTGCAAAATAAAGGCATGCTGGAAACATACCAACCAAAAGCACCATTTCCTCAGAGGTTAGGAGGAGGTGAAAAAGGAAAAACATATTCAAGGTTTTTAGAGACATTTAAGTCTCTCCATATCAATATTCCCTTTCTTGAGATTCTCCAGCAGATGCCTACACATATCAAGTATTTGAAGGAATTGCTGAGCAAGAAAAGAGTTTTGAAGGGAGGACAAACTGTAATAATGAACAAAGAATGCAGTGCCCTCATCAAGAAGGACATAGTCTCTAAGAAAACAGACCCAGGAAGTTTTCATATCCCCTGCATCATAGGGGAAACAAAAATTGACAGAGGATTCTGTGATCTAGGAGCTAGCATAAATCTGATGCCTCTGACTCTTATGAAGAGGTTACAACTGAATGAGGTGAGATCCACTGATGTAATCATACAACTGGCTGACAAAACTCAGAAGCAAGCTGAAGGGGTAGTTGAGAATGTGCTGGTGAAAGTGGGAAATTATTTCTTCCCCACAGACTTTGTCATTTTAGACATGGAGGAAAGCTACCTACACCCTATCATTCTGGGAAGGCCATTTCTAGCCACTGCTAGAGCGCTCATAGATGTAGAACAAGGAGAGCTAATTTTGAGAATACATGATGAACAGCTCATTTTCCATGTTTTCAAACCTGCATCTGAGCCTGAACCAGAACCTGAAAAGCCTAAGGATGATAGTAGCCATCTGTGTTTGGAGGAAAGCAATCCAGCAGCTGAAACTCTGAAACAGTCCTTGGAAGGCAAACAAGAATGGCAAGAGTTAAAGCCACAAGAATCAATAGAAACAGCTCAGAAGGATCCTCCTGGCATAAGGGTCAATGAAGAAATCCTCAAGAGAGAGGGAAGAATTGTAAAGAAATTGCCAAGAGGGTGGAGAAACAAGAAAATTCCCACTGAAGGTTTCTCTCCGGGAGATAAAGTGATATCAAGTCATTATCTGCCAATCCCACCTGGCCTCAAAACCATTCCTTTCCCAGCTCCCTCAAGTGTTCACAATCAGGAAAGTTCTTTCTATGGAACATTTGGAAATCATGAAGGAATCAAATGGGGACGTTTTCATAGTGAGAGGAGAGGACATCAAGCACTACAATCCACCCTAACAAGGGACAACCGTCAAGCTAGTGACGTTAAAGAAGCACTTCATGGGAGGCAACCCATGTTTTAGTATCCTTACTCTTTATTGTTTTGCTTTGCATCTAATAAAGCATGGTTTCTTATGCATGAACTTGAATCCTCAGGACAACTGTTGATAAGGTGCACTAAACATTGCATGTAAAATACAATTGGTCTCTAAGTTTGGTGTGCCTGAAGGCACCCCAAATCTTATTCAAATTGTATTCAATCTTTCATTCAAGGTGCACAACCAAACATTAAGTTTGGTGTTCCTCTTTGAACACAGTTAATGAAAAGCAAGAAGTTCCTCTGGATTTAGAAATTCATGACAAGTATACCATTTGCATGTTTTAATACTTTGATTTCAATTACTTTAGGTAGTAAAATTGTTTAGGATCAAAGAGCCAAAGTGACTATGATTTATTAGAATTATGCACATTCATTAAGGACAACCAACATGGATTTCATGTCATCAGGAGACATTACCAAACACTAAGTTTGGTGTCCAGTAATAAGTGTGCATACATACAAGGGTCACGGCTATAAGCTCATGAAGTCAATCATTGATTTACAATTCAAAAAGAATGAAAAACATGTGCAAGTACTATTCATTATTCACATGGACCGAAAAAATGATAGCAAAGTTGTTTGTTTGTGCAGGTACAAAGGGAAGGATAAGAATGGATGAAAAAGACAAAGGGGGAGGTACGGTGCTTGGTCAAAAAGGGAGTTCACAAGTCTTTGAAACTAACACATGGGAAAAGGAAGTTCTGCATGAAAAGATAGCTACATGTACAACTTAATGCACCCAGAATACTTCCAAGAAAGTGAAAAGCAATTCGTCTTTTTCCCTAATTCATATATTTACCATCAAGCCATCCTTCACAAATCACCCTAGCCGTCCATTTTTCACTTGCATGCACTATAAAGAACCACTTGGGGAACGAGTTCCACACCACCAAATCTCCTTCTTGCACATATTCTTTCATCATAGCATAACTACCTCTTGCCGAAAATAACCTCACCACACTTCTAACAACATTTTCTTACTCCACCTTGTCAACCTTAGCTTGTCACTTGCCAAAACTAAAGAACCAATGGCAGCCTCATCTAGCCACAAAAGAAGAAAAGACAAGCAGCCAATGGAGGACGAAAGGGAATTTGATGCATGGAAATACAAATCAGTTTTCCATGAGATTCAGGCCGAATGGATGAAACCTAAAAGGATACTAGCTGAGATTCCCTTTGACCTTGGAGAGGAGGAGTTCCCAAGTGTTTGGGAGAAGATCAAAAAGAGGAAGTGGGAGCTCCTGACTAAGCCAATCACTAGAATCAACATCAACTTGGTGAAGGAGTTTTATGCAAATGCAGTGAGGGAGGATCCAACCGAGGAACCCACATACAAAAGCTATGTGAGAGGGGTGGAAGTTGACTTCAGCCCCAAGGCAATCATGAAAACTCTTGGCCTGAAAAACATACGTTTCAGCCAAGCAAGTTATGAGGATAGGATGATAGGAGAACCTGACTATCTGACTATTGCTGAAGACCTTTGTGCCATCAGAGCTGAATGGGTGAGAGGAACAAAAAGGGCTCCAAGAATCTTGAGAAGGGGAGACCTAACACCTGAAGCTAAAGGGTGGTATGAAATAGTTAGGAGATCCATCTTACCCACTGCAAACTCTTCAGAAATACTCCCTAAAAGAGCCGTCTTGCTACATTGCATTATGATGGGAGGAGAGATCAAAGTTCATAAACTCATTGCTGAACAGATACAAGAGTTTAGTGAGAAAAGTGACCCTGACTCCTGGCTCCACTTCCCTAGCACCATCATCAGACTATGCATCAAGGCCCAAGTACCACTTGAAGATGCAAGACCTAATTGGCTACATCCTGGAATGGCCATGACTGCTTATAGAATGACTCTTGGCCCAATTGCTCCAAGACATACAAAAAGAAGAAATGAAGAAGGGCAACAAGCAGAAGGGGAGCAAGAAGAAGAGCAAGAAGAGCAAGGAAATCCAGAAAGAAGGCAACAAGTTCCCAGAGACCCCATGGATATGAGCAGAATGCAGGAAATCATAGAAGGAATGTCTCAACAATACATGAGGTCTCAAGAGAAGCAAGAAGAAGCAGGACCCCAAGAATCAAGAAGAACCAAGCAACAAATGAGAGGTGGTCTTGTTCCTTAATAATCAAATAATAGTTTGTGAATTGTCTTTATGAGCTTTCTTTCATTTTAAGTCATTTAAGTTTAATGTGAAATTTCTAGTATGTTTGTCTGTTTACTACTTTGAATAAAGTGAATGTCTAGATGTTTGGATATAACTTCACCTTCTTAAACAAATGCTTTCCATGCTTGTTCTGTTTCCAAAAATAAAAGAAAAGTTTGAACAAAAGTAACTTGGCTCATTTAGTGACAAATCAAGTAGAATTAAGTGGTGGTATGCATGCTTGATTGTTTAGTCAGCTCACTGGAAATTGAGTGTAGAATTATCATTTTTGTGTAGAAGTTGAATACTGTCTATGGATCTTGATGAATAAATGTCTTTGGCCATGAAAAAGAAAGAAAAAGAAGAAGAAAAAGCCACTGAAAAAGGGCAACCAAAAAGCAAAAAAAAAATTGAGAAAATAAGCTAGGCACCAATGGTTTGAACTTCTGAGACAAATGCCTGTGGTGTTTATGTATTAAGGATATGCTTGGATGAATAGGTTCTGAGGAGTGTTTCAACACTTGGTAACTTGGGTTAACTAACCCGGGATTATCAACCAAAAGTCCATTATCAAGAGCAACCTAAATACAAAACATTTAGTCACACAAAGAGGTGCTGGGCACCAATGTCTCAAGAAGAAATGTGAACTAAAATGCCTGTAGTGGATATGTGTAGTGCACTGATAAGAAAAAGAAAATGCCAAAGGCTTGTGCAACACATGACACTGAGCAAACAAGGAGCAAAGGAGCTCTAAGAAAAAGAAAAACAAAGAAGGGAAAAGTGCCAAGGACATAAGAATAACAAGAGGCCATAGCAGTGTTTGATGGATGCAATGAAAAAGTGATAATCTTACCTGATAAGAATGAAAAAGTGATGCTGCAACTTTCTACATAAAACCCTTCTGATGAACTTCAAGTGCTTACTAATATAGCCAATGTAATTGCTTTCTGTTTCATACTTTCTTCTCAAATAACTCAGGACTTGCTTAGGGACAAGCAAGTATTAAGTTTGGTGTTGTGATGCCAAGGCATCTTAGGCTAGTTTCACTAGCATTTTTCTGTTAGTTTTAGTTGTTTTATGCATTTTCTTGAGCTTAAAGTAACCAAGAATGGTTAAATGAATAACAAAGCAATGAACCATCCAAACAGTATGATTTTGATGCAAATTCCATGAGTTTTTAGTTATATTACTTGAATGCTATGAATGGAAGATTTCTCATGAAATTTTGCAAGACTTTGATGCAGTTGTTTGGATGATTTCAGGGAAGAAGAGGTTAGGCAAGGAAGCAACAAAATCAATAAAGGAAGCTTGAATATCACATGTGGAGTTTAAGTTCCAGTTTAAGCTTAAACTGGAACTTAAACTGCCAAGCCATATAATGCTGGGAACTATCAGTGGCGTTTAAGCTCCAGTTTAAGCTTAAATTGGAGCTTAAACGCCAAAATCATGAAAGCTGAGGAAAAGCTGAAAGTGGCGTTTAACCTCCAGTTTAACCTTAAACTGGAAGTTAAACGCCAGAAATGAGAAATGCACCAGGGAGCTCTATTGTAATTCAATGAATCAATAATAGTTTTTATCTTCTTCTTCAATCTTTTCTCTTGAATTTTTGTTAGAAAGCTTCTCGATCTAATTCCATTGGTTAGTTGTCTTGGGAAAGAAACTATCCATAATTGGAATCCTTCGGAACCTTGGGAAAGGAATGGAGGATTCATGCTAGAGAAGCTTTCTCACAGTGAATTGGATAGGGGTTTGGATAGATATTGTGACATGTAATCCTACCAAATTGTGGTTCATGAAACTATGTGGTATAATCAGTGATCGAGCGTCATCTCTTCTTATGAACATTTAAACCAAGGGATTGGGAATTTGTTTGTTTTTAGAGAGAATTGGTGAGCCAAGGGATTGGGATCCAATCATATAAGATTGCCAAGCAAAATTCAATGAACGCATTGGTTGAGGAAGGGATAAAAATGTTTTGATTCGGAGATCTCAATATCTCCTGAAACCTAATGAATTCCCCATTTCTGATCTACCACTTTCTCTTACATTCTGCAATTAAATTCATGCAATCACCCCGATCCCTTTTTAATTTCAGCAATTTAGCTTCTCGCTCTTTAATTCATGCAATTTAAGATTCCGCAATTTCAATTTCTTGCCATTTACGTTTCCCGCCAATTTTACATTCCGCAATTCTCATCTAAATCTTGATTCCGCTCAACTAGAACACACCTCTAATCCGAATTGCTCACTCAACCAATCCTTGTGGGATTCGACCTCACTCTATTGTGAGTTTTTACTTGACGATAACCGGTGCACTTGCCGGAAGGAATTTTTGCCGATCGTGCAATTTCCTAAAATCGTAGCATCACTTACTAAAATATTACCTATGGGAAGAGCCATATCTCTTTAAGAGATGCTCAAATGGAATAATCTGACGTTGTGTGTCTGAAGAAGAGGAACAGAGAATTCTATGGCATTGTCATAGCTCTAACTATGGAGGACACTTTGGAAGTGAGCGGACAGCCACTAAGGTACTCTAAAGTGGCTTTTACTGGCCTACTCTCTTTAAAGATTCTAGAGAGTTCATCCATAATTGTGATAATTGCCAGAGGGTTGGCAATCTTCCTCATGGTCACAGCTTGCCTTAGCAAGGAATCCTAGAGATTGAGTTGTTTGATGTATGGGGCATCGATTTTATGGGACCCTTCCTGCTTTCATACTCAAACATCTACATCTTTGTGGCAGTAGATTACGTGTCTAAATGGGTTGAAGCAATAGCAACACCCACTAATGACACTAAAGTAGTAATGAAGTTCCTTCAGAAGAACATTTTTAGGGGGTTTGGCGTCCCCAGGACACTAATCAGTAATGGAGATACTCATTTTTACAATAGACAGCTAGATTTTGTCTTAAGCTGATATGGCGTTCGCCATAAAGTAGCAACACCGTATCATCCCCAAACTAATGGGCAAGCTGAAGTCTCAAATAGAGAACTGAAGCAAATCTTAGAGAGGACAGTAATTGCCTCTAGAAAGGATTCAGCTAGAAAGGTTGATGATGCTCTGTGGGCATACAAAACAGCTTTCAAAGCCCTGCATTGGAACTTCACCATATCAGCTAGTATATGGAAAGTCCTGTCATTTGCCAGTGGAATTAGAACACAAAGCCTATTGGGCTACTAGGTTCCTCAACCTTGATGCTAAAGCAGCAGGGGAGAAATGGATGCTCCAACTAAATGAGTTGAATGAATTCCGCTTAGAAGCATTTGAAAATGCAAAAATATATAAGGAAAAGGCAAAGAGGTGGCATGACAAGAAGCTAGCTTCCAGAGTCTTTGAAGCAAGACAAAAAGTCTTACTCTTCAATTCAAGACTCAAATTATTCCCTGGGAAACTTAAATCCCGGTGGGTAGGACCATTTGTGATTACCAAGGTATTACCTTACGGACACATAGAACTTGAAGGTAAAGAAACCAAGTTCACTGTAAATGGATAGATGGTTAAGCATTGCCTTGAAGGAGATATAGAGCCAGGAGGATCAACACTGCTACTAAGTTAAGTACAGTGAAGTCCAGCTAAAGACATTAAAGAAGCGCTTGTTGGGAGGCAACCCAACTTTACTCAACCATTTATTTTCATTTTGTTTTTCCTTTTAGTTGTCAGAGTCATGATCATGTGCATTAGTTAAGAGACAGAATTCACAGTAATGAAAACAGAATACTCCAAGTGGAGTGTCAAAGTTGAATGCCAGCCAAGAAGCCCTACTAGGCGTTCAACACCCCAAGAGGGGAGCATTGCTGGTGTTGAACGCCAACCAGGGAGCACCCCTGGGCATTCAAACGCCAGTGCAGAGAAGTAGGGAATTTGGAATTCCATAGCCTTTGGTGCAAGAAATTGTGATCTCTAACAATGGCATTCAACTTGTTATGTGCATCTACTAACTCAACACTTTCTTCACAACTTCGCACAACTAACCAGCAAGTGCACTGGGTCGTCCAAGTAATAAACCTTACATGAGTAAGGGTCGATCCCACGGAGATTGTTGGTATAAAGCAAGCTATGGTCATCTTTTAAATCTCAGTTAGGCGGATAATAAATGGTTATGGAGTTTTCGAATAATAATAATAAATAAACAGAAAATAAAGATAGAAATACTTATGTAAATCATTGGTGAGAATTTCAGAAAAGTGTATCGAGATGCTTTGTCCCTGTTGGATCTCTACTTTCCTACTGCCTTCCTTCAATCCTTCTTACTCTTTTCCATGGCAAGCTGTATGTAGGGCATCATCGTTGTCAATGGCTACATCCCATCCTCTCAGTGAAAATGGTCCAAATGCTCTGTCACAGCACGGCTAATCATCTGTCGGTTCTCGATCATGTCAGAATAGAATCCATTGATTCTTTTGCGTTTGTCATCACGCCCAACAATCGCGAGTTTGAAGCTCGTCACAGTCATTCAATCCCTGAATCCTACTCGGAATACCACAGACAAGGTTTAGACTTTTCGGATTCTCATGAATGCCGCCATCAATTCTAGCTTATACCACGAAGATTCTGATTAAGGAATCCAAGAGATATGCACTCAGTCTAAGGTAGAACGGAGGTGGTTATCAGTCACGCGTTCATAGGTAAGAATGATGATGAGTGTCACGGATCATCACATTCATCATGGTGAAGTGCAACGAATATCTTAGAACAGGAATAAACTAAATTGAATAAAAAATAGTAGTAATTGCATTAAAACTTGAGGTACAGCAGAGCCCCACACCCTTAATCTATGGTGTGTAGAAACTCCACCGTTGAAAATACATAAGTGATAGTGGTCCAGGCATGGCCGAATGGCCAGCCCCCAAAAATGTGATATGAATTTGAAATTAGGGAGAAGGACCTGGTCTAAGGACTAGGCGTCCAAAGATGTGGTAAAAAAGACACCGTTATAATAGTAAAAAGTTCTATTTCTACTACACTAGCTACTAGGGTTTACAGAAGTTAGTAATTAATGCAAAAATCCACTTTCGGGGCCCACCTGATGTGTGCTCTTGCTGAGCTTGAGCTTTACACGTGCAGAGGCTTCTCTTGGAGTTGAACGCCAAGTTGTAACGTGTTTTTGGCGTTCAACTCTGGTTCATGACGTGTTGCTGGCGTTTGACTCCAGAATGCAACATGGAACTGGCGTTGAGCACTAGTTTGCGTCATCTAATCTCGAATAAAGTATGAACTATTATATATTTCTGGAAAGCTCTGAATGTCTACTTTCCAACGCCGTTAAGATCGCGCTATTTGGAGTTCTATAGCTCTAGAAAATCCATTTCGAGTGCAAGGAGGTCAGATTCCAACAGAATCAGCAGTCCTTTGTCAGCCTTCTATCAGAGTTTTGCTCAGGTCCCTCAATTTCAGCCAGAAAATACCTGAAATCACAGAAAAACACACAAACTCATAGTAAATTCTAGAAATGTGAATTTAGCATAAAAACTAATGAAAACATCCCTAAAAGTAGCTAGATCCTACTAAAAACTACCTAAAAACAATGCCAAAAAGCGTATAAATTATCTGCTCATCAGCCTCTTAGGACCAAGAGGTCCTACGGAAGCTCCACCTACCCCACCTTATTCTTTCCCATTGATCATATTTGCTCAAGGACGAATAAAACTCTTAATTTTGGTGTTGCAAAAGCTTTGCTTTGTGAATTCTACCACTCTTAAGTATAGAAGAAGAGGATGGAGCAAACTAGAGAGCATGCACATGAACTTGTGCAACCGCCTCAACAAAGACAAAGGAGTGACATAGAAAAGATCAAGCACTACATTGGATCCTCAAGGAGGAACACTAGCCACCATCATCCAAGTGGATTCGTTCTTTTTATCTCCTTCTCTATTATTTTCTTGTTTTCTTTCTATCTGTTTATTTGTTCTCTTGTTCTAAGTTGCATGATCATTTGCAACTGATGTCTTAAAGTTGTAAAATATTCCATATATCTCTCACCTTGCTTAAAAGAAAATTTTTATTGAAAAGAATTGAGGGATGCATGAATTTCAAGTTTAAAATAAGATTAGTTTAATTAGTTTGATGTGGTGTGATTTGCTTTTGTTTTCTGAATGTATGAAATAAATAGTGCATATTTGAAGTCAAAATTTATGAATGTTGGCTCTTGAAAGAATAAGGAAAATAGAAAAGTATTATTGATAATCTGAAAAATCTAAAAATTGATTCTTGAAGCAAGAAAAAGCAGCAAAAAGCAAAAGAAAAAGCATGTTGCAAAAGAAAAAAATATATATGCAGGCAAGAAAAAAAAGAAAAATGGCGAAAAAGTAAAAGAAAACAAAATAATAAGCAGAAAAATCCATTACTACCCAAAAATGTAGGAAAAGGAGGGTAAATTGAAAAAGCCAGTAACCCTTTAAACCAAAAGGCAAGGGTATAAAGACCCAAGGCTTTTAGCATCAGGGGATAAGAGGGCTCAAAGGAATAAAATCCTGGCCTAAGTGGCTAAACCGAGCTGTCCTTAACCATGTGCTTGTGGCGTGAAGGTGTCAAGTGAAAAGCTTGAGACTGAGTGGTTAAAGTCATAGTCCAAAGCAAAAAGAGTGTGCTTAAGAACTCTGGACACCTCTATCTGGGGACTCTAGCAAAGCTGACTCACAATCTGAAAAGGTTCACCCAGGTAAAGTGTCTGTGGCATGAATGTATTCGGTGGTAATACTAGAAAATATAATGCTTAGGGTCACAGCCAAGACTCAAAAAGCTGTGTTCAAGAATCAAAATAAGCTAAACTAGGAGAGTCAATAATATCATATGGATTCTAAGTTCCTAAGGATGCCAACATCTCTGAGTTTCAATGGATAGTGAGATGCCAAAACTATTCAGAAGCAAAAAGCTACTAATACCCGCTCATCTGATTTTAACCAAGCTTCATTTGAAACTTAGAAATTTATTTTATCTTAATTTTCTTTTTTATCCTACTGTGTTTTTAGTTGCTTAGGGACAAGCAATAGTTTAAGTTTGGTGTTGTGATGAGCGGATATTTTATACACCTTTTTACATCATGTTCATATAGTTTTCAGTAGTTTTTATTTAGTTTTTATCGAGTTTTTATAGGTTTTAGTGTTAAAATCACATTTTTGGATTCTACTATGAGTTTTTGTGTTTTTGGGCAATTTCAGGAATTTTCTGGCTGAAATTGAGGAGCTGGAGCAGAAGTCTGATTTAGAGACAGAGAAAGCATTGCAAATGTTGTCTAGATTTGACCTGCATGCATTCGAAAGAGCTTTTCTAGAGTTACAAATATCCAAATGAAGCCTTCTTTATAGCTATGAAAAGCTAACTTCCATAGTTTTCCAGCAATATATAATAGTTTATACTTTTCTTCGGATTAGAAGGCCCAAAACTGGTGTCCAACTTCCTGCCCCCTTCAGGCGTCCAGTGCCCAAAGAGCAGAGCCCAGCATCCAAAGGCCCAGAGAGAACCCCCAGCTGGCGTTCCATGCCCAAGAAGCCTCATGTCATGTGGATCTCATCAAAGCTCAGCCCAAACACTTACCAAATGGGCCCCAGAAGTGAATTTTAGCACTAAAAAGACTATTGTACCCTTACTAGTCATTAACTTAGTATTTACGGGATTCTATTCATGTCATTTAGGCTACGTTTGTTTACAGAGACAGAACACTGAGACAGGGACACAGAGGGACAAAATTGTGTTTGGTAGAAGAGACATGGACAGAGACAATGTGTCCAGAGACACTGAATTAGTGTATTTTGTGTCCATCCTGACAGGAAGGACACAGAGACACTAACAAGGATACAAGAGCACAAAATTTTGTGTCTCTGTCCATCAGTGTCTTGTCCTGTCCTATTCTCAGTGTCTTGTCCAGTCTTGTTCTTGGAAACAAATGCAGCCTTAGGGAACATACATCACTTTTTCTCATTATACACGTTTATCATTGTTTTTTACCTCAGTATGAGTTTCTAAACCTCCTAGGTTGAGGGGAGGAGCCCTGCTGAGTCCTATGAATTAATAAAAGTACTATTGTTTCTTCTTCGATTTGTTTCTGATCTATTTCTAAGATGTATATCCGATCTTCATCATGGTGAATAGGATAATCTAACCAATTAGCTCTGTTCATCATACTAAGATAAATGTGCCTGATAAACACCCGTGTCTACTTGGGTTTGTGTGAATACCTGGAAGAAAAGCACGAGCCAACAACTATGTTTATAGAACTCTCCTAATAACTTGTATTACTTTGCACCTCTTAGAGGCTTATGGAGAACCAAGATTTATTATATTTGTAATTTGGGTTCTGGGTTAAGTATATATATGTTTGTAAATATTCTCTGACCAGCTTTAGCTTCGCAGGCTAAGTTAGGAGCTTGTTATTTTGTATTCTTGACCCTCTGTTCTTACTTTATATATATATATATATATATATATATATATATATATATATATATATATATATATGTTTGTGAACTCTAGAGGTCATAGCACCTCGCCAGCTCTGTTTTACATTCTAGGTGTAAAGCTCTGTGTAGTAGGGTGTTACATTATAGTATCAAAGTAGTTCGTTCCCGTAAAGCCTGGGAAATGGACTGACTATGCTTCTCAAACATACTCTATCTGTGTGTACATGCTATTTAGGATGTCTACTTGACATATATAGCATAAATGTTCATGAGCATTACTTTTGGAGACTCGAAGCACTAGACTTTAGATATTAAGACTGGTTACCTTAATATCAATTGTTCGGTGTGGACAAGACCCAAATGGTGTCTCATGGATGTGAACGAGATGATACGACTGATCTTAGGGTCGCTACTGTGCGAGCAACTACTGAAGGGGACGCAGCGGATAACCTAGGAATGGTGATGGAGGTGAAAATGTATTAAGTGGTGGAAACAACTAAAGATTAGAACTCGTGTGGCTAAGCAAAGGGTCGATAGCATTCAATTAGAAAAGTACAAGAAATTCCAGGAGGTTTTGATGAAAACAAGAGAAGGATTAAGTTATTAGTAGTTGATAATCAAACTAACGTTGCGGAAGCGTAGTGAATTTGGTGGCTCTGGAATTGTAGAGACGAGAGAAAGGACACTTGGGATATGGAATGATTTTGAGGGCTGTCGTATGGTCAAAGATGGAAAGCGTGAGTATGTGGTTTATGCAAGAATGATTTAACTCAGACTAAGAGATAGAACAATTGTTTAGTGTTTGAAATAGTTGTGAACGACTGGAGATTTAAATTAAATTAGATGGCACTTATACAGGATAAGGAAATTTGTAATCATTGAAAAAGAACTAGACGAAGCTAAGATGAAACAAACGAGTATAGGTCAAGCTTGAATTTGATTAAGTTTATGATTTTGTACCTGAGACTGGAGAATGTGAATTAGTATTTGAATTATTGGGGGAATGTTAAAATGAATGATAAGAGGTTGGTTGAATATGAGGGGGGCATATATGGAGATTTGAGAGCGAATTTTCGAGGGTGAAAATTTCTGTTAGGGGTGTAAGAGGTAAAACCTAAAAAATTAGTAAATGATTAGTCAATAAATTAATTATTAATCAAGAAATTAGAAAATGGAATTTTATAGTTTAATGGAGTAGAGAAAATTAAAAAAGGAATTGATACTAATTTTAAAGATTTTGGCCCAATATTGGGCCAAATAGGACAAACCGGGCCCGAGGCCCAACCCAAACCTTTAATATAAATAAGCTTCAGCCCATCTTCTTCTTCTTTCATTGGAAGAACGCTGAAGACACAAGGAAAGGGGGGAAGGAGAATTTACAAACCCTAGCTCTTGGTTTAAGTCAAGATAACTTTTGATTCGGACCTCTGATCGCTGCACTGTTTGCAGCCATGCGACCGCAGCGTCGAGCTCTACAAAGCCCAGTATGTTGTAATGTAAGGGAGTCACATTTTCTTTCTCAATTCCTCCCTTCTCAATTTCGAAATTTAGTAGCTTAGAGGTTGAGGTTTTGGTGAATTTGATGTTCTAGGGTCAATCTAGCTTGGAGAATTAGCAAGCTCTTGTTTGATTAATGCACATACAAGGTAAGTATCCTCAAACCCTAGTGAATCCCTTGGTTAATTGTGAATGATCATTAAGTTGGTGCATGTGAATGTGATAATATGTGTTAGGTAGTGTATATGTGAGATTGGAACTCAATTGAAGAGATTGGATGCTTATTTAAGCCTTGGGTGTTGAGCTTTCGGTGTCAGAGGCTTGTAACCTCGCCAATTTAGGTGTTTTTGGCTTGGGGGAGAAATCGGCCAAGGTATGGTTTAGGTTTCTCATATTTAATATATAATGTTCTGTGAAAACTTAGGCTAGACGACTATAGGATAGGTTGGAAATACAAGAATAAGTTTGATGCTTAGTACCCTTAATGATGATTTTGATAAAAATTGAGTATTTGTTGGATGATTGTGGTTTATGATGATAATAGGATGTTAAGTGATGAGTTGATGATGAACAACATGATGGTATAAATATATATTGAGTAAGTAGATGGGAATCTTGTTAGTTTAAAATGAGAAATTTATGTGTGAAATTTTGATATATTGAAGCATAATTGAATGTGGTATGAAGTGGGAGTTTTAGTGCTGTGTTGGTGTGTTATAATATGCTGTTATGCTGAATATATGTATAGGAAGTGGGATTTGAGTTTGGTTTGTAATGAAAATTGTGGTTTGAGGTGTTTGTGAAAAACTGATTTTTGACTAAACTTCGTTGAACCATAACTTGGCTTTCAGACTCCCAAATTCTTTCAAACTTGTTTAAAATCAAAATTGGGTCTGTGAAGTTTACGCCGTTCGAAGAATGGGTGAAAAATATTTTAAAACGAAAAAGTTATGCGCGTCAAAAGTTTGGAGTGCAAAGTTGAAAATTCTGCAGCATTCAGCATTTTTGCTGTTCTGCATAACTTGCGGCCGTGACCACTACACGCGACGCGACCAACCTATTCGGGTTGGATATCTTGCGTACACGAATAGGGTGCTTGCATACGTGAACACAAAAAATTGTACGCCCACGTGTACGTGTGACTTTTCAGAAATGCACTCCCACGCGTACGCGTGGCCCACGAGTCCGCGTGACCCCTATTGTCAACAAATGAGATTTTGCTGTTTAAACATGATTTTAAACCTCTAAACCTCTATTTTCACTCGTTTAACCCTACATCTTAGTAGTAGGCCATAGCTAAGATGATAACCTCTAATGAGATGAAGCTAGGGAAGATGATGTATCGTGGAGGTGAAGTAAGGTTGGAGAGTGATGATTTTATATATATAAATGTGAATACATGAAGTATATATGATGCCATAGCTATGATGAATGGTTGTGAAATGATTATGAATGATTATAAATGAATGTGATAGTTGAGGCTTGATTGAGATTTGTTGATGAAGAGAATGTATGAGTTTCTCTCTCTATTGTAAGGTGTGTCAGGCACTATATCTCATGAGTGAGACGGGCACCATATCCCAAGAGCGTGGCATATCAGGCACTATATTCCAAGAGTGTGGGAGCACCTTACTTTGGAAAGTGTGTCAAACACTATATCCTATGAGTGTGATGGACACTATATCCCAAGATCGTGGCATGATGGGCGCTATATCCCAAGAGTGTGGGAGCACTTTGTCCCAAGATATGCGGTGGGCACTATATCCCATGAGTGTGATGGGTACTATATCCCAAGAGTGTGGAGGCATAGAGAGATGATATCTGGGTTAGCTGCTGAGTGTGTCAGGCTCTGACAAGTAACCGACACGTGAGCTTACGACCAGAAGGAAAGGCATGCATCATACGCATCTGTTTGTCTTGTTTGAGTTTGCATTATTTGGGATTGCCTTTGTGAAATTACTATACTTACTTGCTATATGACCTTCTTGCTGTACCTACCTTCTACTTGTGTTTGCTTTTGCTTGCTTGTTTGTCTGTGCAAAATCACCGGAGATGGAGGTACGGAGGAAAGGTGGAAAGATTTAGTGTTCTAGTTAAATTTTAGTTAGATTTAAGGAATTTGTTAAGTTTGGAAAGCCTTAGAAGACTACCATGATTCATGGTTTTTGTTTTAGTTATTTAAGTTTTATAACCTGAGTGACAGCATTATAGGATCACCTTTGGCATTCCCAGGATCTTATATCTTATGTGCGTGGCACCTTTACCATGATCAAAATCCCCCAGTTCTCATTCCATACGAATGTTTGTTATTTTTCAGATGCAAGTCGAAAGGCACCTCGGTAGGCGTCTGGAGCTCTGTAGCGAAGTGGATTTTAGGGCTCTATTTTGATATATAGTTTTTACATTATCATATCTATAGAACTCTCCTAATAACTTGCATTACTTGCACCTTTTAGAGGTTTATGGAGAACCAGGATTTATTATATATGTAATTTGGGTTCTGGATTAAGTATATATATGTATCTAAATATTATTCGGCCAGCTTTAGCTTCGCAGGCTGAGTTAGGAGCTTGTTATTTTGTATTCTTGACCCTCTGTTCTTACTTTATATATATATATATATATATATATATATATGTTTGGGAACTCTAGTTTTCTTCGTACGCAAGTAATCTCTTTCCTAAGCGTTGCGCTTTTAATTTTGCAATTTTCTTTTTACACATTCTTCAAGGCTCCTAGTATACTACACTCTTTCGACTATTATACATATTTATCTGAAGAAGACGCCTGCAGAAGCTCAAGAACTCATTGAAATGGTTGCAAATAACCAATTCATGTACACTTCTGAAAGGAATCCTGTGAACAATGGGACGAATCAGAAGAAAGGAGTTCTTGAGATTGATACTATGAATGCCATATTGGCTCAGAACAAAATATTGACTCAACAAGTCAATATGATTTCTCAAAGTCTGTCTGAAATGCAAGCTGCAGCAGGCAGTACTAAGGACGCTTCATCTAAAGAAAAAGCTTATGATCCTGAAAACCCTTTAATGGAAGAGGTGAATTACATGGGAGAACCCTATGGAAACACCTATAATCCTTCATGGAGAAATCATCCAAATTTCTCATGGAAGGATCAACAGAGACCTCAACAACGTTTCAACAACAATAATGGTGGAAGAAACAGGTTTAGCAATGGCAAGCCTTTTCCATCATCTTCTCAGCAACAGACAGAGAATTCTAAGCAGAACCACTCTGACTTAGCAACCATGGTCTCTGATCTAATCAAAACCACTCAAAGTTTCATGACTGAAACAAGGTCCTCCATTAGAAATTTGGAGGCACAAGTGGGTCAGTTGAGTAAGAAAGTTACTGAACTCCCTCCTAGCACTCTTCCAAGCAATACAGAAGAGAATCCAAAAGGAGAATACAAGGCCATTAACATGGACCACATGACCGAACTTGGAGAGGATAAAGAGGCAATGATCGCCACTGAGGAAGACCTCAATGGACGTCCACTGGCCTCCAATGAGTTCCCTAATGGGGAACCATGGGAATCTGAGGCTCATAATGAGACCATAGAGATTCCATTGGATTTACTTCTGCCATTTATGAGCTCTGAAGAGTATTCTTCCTCTGAGGAGGATGAAAATGTCACTGAAGAGCAAGTTGTCAAGTACCTTGGAGCAATCATGAAGCTAAATGACAAGTTATTTGGTAATGAGACTTGGGAGGATGAACCCCTTTTGCTCACCAAAGAACTGGATGACTTGTCTAGGCAGAAATTACCTCAAAAGAGACAGGATCCTGGGAAATTCTCAATACCTTGTACCATAGGCACCATGACCTTCAAGAAGGCTCTGTGTGACTTAGGGTCAAGTATAAACCTCATGCTTCTCTCTGTAATGGAGAAGCTAGGAATCTTTGAGGTACAAGCTGCAAGAATCTCACTAGAGATGGCAGACAATTCAAGAAAACAAGCTTATGGACTTGTAAAGGATGTTTTGGTGAAGGTTGAAGACCATTACATCCCTGCTGATTTCATAGTCCTAGAGACTGGGAAGTGCATGGATGAATCCATCATCCTTGGAAGACCTTTCCTAGCCACAGCAAAGGTTGTGATTGATGTTGACAGAGGATAATTGATCATTCAAGTGAATGAAGAATCCTTTGTGTTTAAGGCTCAAGGATATCCCTCTGCAACAATGAAGAGGAAGCATGAAGAGCTTCTCTCAAAACAGAGTCAAACAGAGCCCCCACAGTCAAACTCTAAGTTTGGTGTTGGGAGGCCACAACAAACTTCTAAGTTTGGTGTTGAACCCCCACATTCAAACTCTAAGTTTGGTGTTGGGAGGTTCCAATATTGCTCTGAGCATCTGTGAGGCTCCATGAGAGCCCATTGTCAAGCTACTGACATTAAAGAAGTGCTTGTTGGGAGGCAACCCAATGTTATATTTATCTATTTTCCTTTGTTATTTTATGTTTTCTGTAGGTTGATAATCATGGAAAGTCACAAAATCAATTAAAAAGCAAAAATAGAATGAAAAACAGAAAGAAAAATAGCACACCCTGGAGGAAAACCTTGCTGGCATTTAAACGCCAGTAAAGGCAGCAATTGGGCGTTTAACGCCCAGTCTGGCACCATTCTGGGCGTTTAACGCCATAAAGAGGCACCAGACTGGCATTAAACGCTAGGAAAGGGCAAGAAACTGGCGTTAAACGCCAGAAATGGACACTAGCCCGACGTTTAACGCCAGAATTGGCATAAACAGCATTTTTGCTCACCACTTGGTGCATGGATGAATTATCCTTGATACCTCAGGATCTGTGGACCCCACAAGATCTCCACCTACCCCACCACTCTCTCTTCTTCTTCACCCATTCACCAATCACCTCAACACCTCTTCCCCAAAAACCCCTCACCTATCAAATCCCACTATTCTCTTCACCACTCACATCCATCCTTCATAAAACCCCACCTACCTCACCATTCAAATTCAAACCACTTTCCCTCCCAAACCTACCCATAATGGCCGAACCCTACCCCTCTCTCCACCCCTATATAAACCCATCTTCACTCCTTCATTTTCACACAACCTAAACACTATTTATCCCCCTTGGCCGAACCACAAAGCCTCCTCCATCTCCTCTATTTCTTCTTCTTCTACTCTCTTCTTTCTTCTTTTGCTTGAGGACGCGCAAACCTTCTAAGTTTGGTGTGGTAAAAGCATTGCTTTTTGTTTTTCCATAACCATTTATGGCACCTAAGGCCGGAAAAACCTCTAGAAAGAGGAAAGGGAAGGCAAAAGCTTCCACCTCCGAGTCATGGGAGATGGAGAGATTCATCTCAAGGGTGCATCAAGACCACTTCTATGAAGTTGTGGCCATGAAGAAGGTGATCCCCGAGGTCCCTTTCAAACTCAAAAAGAGTGAATATCCGGAGATCCGACATGAGATCCGAAGAAGAGGTTGGGAAGTTCTTACCAACCCCATTCAACAAGTCGGAATCTTAATGGTTCAAGAGTTCTATGCCAATGCATGGATCACCAAGAACCATAATCAAAGTGTGAACCCAAACCCAAAGAATTGGCTTACAATGGTTCGGGGGAATTGCTTAGATTTCAGTCCGGAAAATGTAAAGTTGGCATTCAACTTGCCCATGATGCAAGGAGATGAACACCCTTACACTAGAAGGGTCAACTTTGATCAAAAGTTGGACCAAGTCCTCATAGACATTTGTGAAGAGGGCGCTCAATGGAAGAGAGATTCAAGAGGGAAGCCGGTTCAACTGAGAAGGCATGACCTCAAGCCCGTGGCTCGGGGATGGTTGGAGTTTATCCAACACTCAATCATTCCCACTAGCAACCGGTCCGAAGTTACTATAGACCGGGCTATCATGATTCATAGCATCATGATTGGAGAGGAAGTATAAGTTCATGAGGTTATAGCCCAAGAACTTTATAAGGTGGCGGACAAGTCCTCTACCTTGGCAAGGTTAGCCTTTCCTCATCTCATTTGTCACCTCTGTTATTCAGTTGGAATTGACATAGAGGGAGACATCTTCATTGATGAGGACAAGCCCATCACTAAGAAAAGGATGGAGCAAACAAGAGATCCCACTCATCATGAAATCCCTGAGATACCTCAAGGGATGCACTTTCCTCCACAAGGCTATTGGGAGCAAATCAACACCTCCCTAGGAGAATTGAGTTTCAACATGGGACAACTAAGGGTGGAGCACCAAGAATATTCCATCCTCCTCCATGAAATTAGAGAAGATCAAAGAATCATGAGAGAGGAGCAACAAAGGCAAGGAAGAAACATTGAGGAGCTCAAGCACTCCATAAGATCTTCAAGAGGAAGAACAAGCCGCCATCACTAAGGTGGATCCGTTCTTTAATCTCCTTGTTCTTTATTTTCCTGTTTTTCGAATTTTATGCTTATGTTTATCCATGTTTGTGTCTTATGATCATTAGTGTCTTTGTGTCTATGCCTTAAAGTTATGAATGTCCTATAAATCCATCACCTTTCTTAAATGAAAAATGTTCTTAATTGAAAAAGAGAAGAATTGCATGAATTTTGAATTTTATAACAGATTAATTATTTTGATGTGGTGGCAATATTTTGGTTTCTGAATGTATGCTTGAACAGTGCATATGTCTTTTGAATTTGTTGTTCATGAATGATTGGCTCTTGAAAGAATGATAAAAAAGGAGACATGTTACTGAGGATCTGAAAAATCAAAAAAATGATTCTTGAAGCAAGAAAAAGCAGTGAATACAAAAAAATGAAAAAAAAGAAAAAAAAGAAAAAATAATAAAGTTGTGATCCAAGGCAAAAAGAGTGTGCTTAAGAATCCTGGACACCTCTAAGTGGGGACTCTAGCAAAGCTGAGTCACAATCTAAAAAGGTTCACCCAGTTATGTGTCTGTGGCATGTATGTATCCGGTGGTAATATTGGAAGACAGAGTGCTTTGGGCCACGGCCAATACTCATAAAGTAGCTGTGTTCAAGAATCATCACACTCAACTAGGAGAATCAATAACACTATCTGGATTCTGAGTTCCTATAGAAGCCAATCATTCTGAATTTCAAAGGATAGAGTGAGATGCCAAAACTGTTCAGAGGCAAAAAGCTAAAAGCCCCGCTCATCTAATTAATACTGGTCTTCATAGATGTTTTTGGAATTCATTGCATATTCTCTTCTTTTTATCTTATTTGATTTTCAGTTGCTTGGGGACAAGCAACAATTTAAGTTTGGTGTTGTGATGAGCGGATAATTTATACGCTTTTTGGCATTGTTTTCAGTATGTTTTTAGTATGTTTTAGTTAGTTTTTATGATATTTTTATTAGTTTTTAGTTAAAATTCACTTTTCTGGACTTTACTATGAGTTTGTGTGTTTTTCTGTGATTTCAGGTATTTTCTGGCTGAAATTGAGGGACCTGAGCTAAAATCTGATTCAGAGGCTGAAAAGGACTGCAGATGCTGTTGGATTCTGACCTCCCTGCACTCAAAGTGGATTTTCTTGAGCTACCGAAGCCCAATTAGCGCGCTCTCAACTGTGTTGGAAAGTAGACATTCTGGGCTTTCCAGCAATGTATAATAGTTCATACTTTGCCCGAGATTTGATGGCCCAAACTGGCGTTCCAAATCAGCTTAAAACTGCCCGGCGTTAAACGCCGGAACTGGCACAAGAATGGGAGTTAAACGCCCAAACTGGCACAAAAGCTGGCGTTTAACTCCAAGAAAAGTCTCTACACATAGAAGCTTCAATGCTCAGCCCAAGCACACACCAGGTGGGCCCAGAAGTGGATTTTTATGTCATTTACTCATTTTTGTAAACCCTAGGCTACTAGTTCTCTACAAATAGGACCTTTTACTATTGTATTTTCATCTTTGGACGTCTAGTTCTTAGATCATCTTTAGATCTTTGAATCTTTTGATCACGTTTTGGGGGCTGGCCTCATGGCCATGCCTGAACCTTGTTCTTATGTATTTTCAACGGTGGAGTTTCTACACACCATAGATTAAGGTGTGGAGCTCTACTGTACCTCGAGTATCAATGCAATTACTATTGTTCTTCTATTCAATTCAGCTTATTCTTGTTCTAAGATATCACTTGTTCATCAACTTGATGAATGTGATGATCCGTGACACTCATCATCATTCTCACCTATGAACGTGTGCCTGACAACCACCTCCGTTCTACCTTAGATTGAGTGGATATCTCTTGGATCCCTTAATCGGAATCTTCGTGGTATAAGCTAGAATTGATGGCGGCATTCAAGAGAATCCGGAAGGTCTAAACCTTGTCTATGGTATTCTGAGTAGAATTCAAGGATTGAATGACTGTGACGAGCTTCAAACTCCTGAAGGCTGGGCGTTAGTGACAGATGCAAAAGAATCACTGGATTCTATTCCAACCTGATTGAGAACCGACAGATGATTAGCCGTGCTGTGACAGAGTGCGTTGAACATTTTCACTGAGAGGACGGGACTGTAGCCACTGACAACAGTGATGTCCAACATACAGCTTGCCATGGAAAGGAGTAAGAAAGATTAGAAGAAGACAGTAGGAAAGCAGAGAGACGGAAGGGACAAAGCATCTCCATACGCTTATCTGAAGTTCTCACCAATGAATTACATAAGTATTTCTATCTTTATTCTATGCATTATTCACAAATCATCTATAACCATTTGAATTCGCCTGACTAAGATTTACAAGGTGACCATAGCTTGCTTCATACCAACAATCTCCGTGGGATCGACCCTTACTCGCGTAAGGTTTATTACTTGGACAACCCAGTGCACTTGCTGGTTAGTTGTGCGAAGTTGTGATAAAGAGTTGAGATTGCAATTGAGCGTATCATGTTGATGGCGCCATTGATGATCACAATTTCCTGCACCATAATTCCTTTCATCTTTCTTTTGTTTTGCTTGGATTTCTTCTTGTCTTGCACGTAGCTCTTCCATCCCTCGCATGAAGGTTGGGTATCCTGGGTTTAGAGCGGCTACGGCGTTACACAAGTGATTCAACTTGGCTTGTGTGTTGATGTCATACTCTCCTGGATATGGTCCTGGCATCATAGAGATTTTTGAATTTAGCCAAGTTCCTCTGTTGCCACTTGCATTGCTCTGTTATTTTGTCTAGTGCACTTCGCACCTCTCTTTAATCAAATTGTTCTTGCTGCTCCTTCCTCATATGCTCCCAAATCCCTTAGAGTTGCTGAATGTTCTAGTTGACTTGGCTCTATTGTTGTTGCTGAGTCTCCTTGAATTGATTGACATCCTCCTCAAGTGGTGTAGGTCTCCCTTCATTTGGTGTACATCTCCTTGCAATTGCTCTCAGTTGAATCCCTCTGGAAATTGTTGATATTGGTATTGTGGTGGTGGTTAAAGTGCCAGGAAGTGAGGTTACTCTTCTGCCTCTTCCTCTTGTTGTTGTTGTTGTGGTTCATGAGCATGGGCTCTTCGTTCTCTAGCCCTGTTGAGTGGGTGGGCAGTCACCACTTTGGCCATCTTTTTGGCGGTTATGAACTTGTCTTGCTTCACAAGCACTTCATCAATGATCTTTTCAAATCCAACCTCATCACACAGCCTCTGTATAATGCTAGGGAATACCAACCTTGTGTTGTCATTGGTGCTTTTCAGCACTTTGTTGATGTTGTTGGCGATCATCTCCCCCACATTGATGTTTTCTCCTCTCATGATGCTGTAGATGAGCACAGCTCTCTCCTTGGTCACCTCTGAAGTGTTGGATGTGGGGATTAGGGACCTCCTCACAAATTCTAGCCTCCCTCTAACTTGGGGGCTCAAATCTCTTCTCCTCAATTGGTTGGGTATCCCATCCTTGTCATTTATCCAACGCACATTCATCACACAAATTTCATTCAGGATTTCGCCAAACCCAGTGTCTTGCTACTTCATTCTCTCTTCAAAGCTCCGAGTGGATCTTGTCCTCTTCACTATTAGCATTCTTTCTATGCTAAAGGGGCTGTAGTTAATGGACTTCCCCCTTACACAGCTAATGTAGCCATATTGTTGCCCTGGTTGAGGTACTGCGTTGGCATAGAATTTCCTCACCAAGCTTTCTACCACTTTCCTTGGTGGGTTGCATAGAAGTGACTAACCCCTCTGTTCGATCTCAATGTTGATTTCAATATGCTCATTCCTCCCTAGTTAAAACCCAACTTCTAGAATGATTTCCCTCTCACTCACCCAACCATAGAATTGATTTTGGTTGAATGCAGGGAGGAACTTATAGTCATTAAAAGAGCTTGAGGATCCAGAGGTTGGTTCCTTGTTTCTTCTTTTCTTACAGGCTGAGCTTTTTGGTGGTGCTATTAGGTTGAAAGAGTGTAAAAAACTGGGGGTTGAAAGAAAGAGAAGGCAAAACAAGGTTTTGGTCCAACACCAAACTTAGGACTTGATTGTCCTAATCAAGAAAAAAGAAAGTAAGGGATAGTAGAAGATGAAAAGAGAAGCAAAGGTGAGGGGTGTAGGGGTTGTTGAAGTGGGAGAGGAGATGGGGAGTGAAGCTTTTATAATAGGTGAATGATGCAGTTCGAAGGGTGGGAAATAAAAGGGATTAAATGTTTTCCACTTTTGGAAGTGGCGCCTAGCGTGGGAAGAGGCGCCAACTCTTTTCTCACAGTGTCTTCTGCGTGTGTTGAGTTCCAAGGTGCAAGTACACTTTGACTTCCTTGTTTTGTGAGTTGTTTACCATGTGGGCCCTATCTTCTCTCCTGAAATTGAAACTGAACCCATTAGTAATGACAAAAGAACCCCTTCACATTCCTTCTCATCAAGAATAAATTGGATTGCAACTGATAGGTGTCCCTTGGGACACCAAACTTAATTCTTTGGCATCTTAATAAATTGATTTCATCATTGTGTATTTAATTTGTTCATAAGAGTGAAATAACATCAATCTTTTCATTTTCTTTTGATTCTAACTCCTCTGAACTCATTAAATCACGTTCATGTTCTTACCCAAAGCATTAAGTGCTTTCAAATTGGGTGACTTGGGCTGCTATGTGATCATTGGTGGTGGCCACACCAAACTTAATCTCTGGACTTACTCTTCAAAATCAACTATTAATTGTTTGTAAGCCTAGATTAAGTGGTGAGAGGCCACACCAAACTTAGCACTTTAGCTAGTTCTCAGCCCATTCACTCATCATTAGTTATGCATTCATCAAGTTGCAACTACCAAATAGAAAGAAATAAGAGAGTGTAAAGAAAATCTAACTATCAAAGCTAATATCAAACTTCCTAATCTACAATTGTAAACCAATCCTAATTACTGAAAATTTAAGTATCTAAAGCAACAGAATTTAAGCTACTTCTAAGAAAAGCAATTAAATCAAAAAAGGATAAAGTGTTGGGGTGCCTCCCAACTAGCGCTTCTTTATTGTCATTAGCTTGACATTCCTTCATTTTTAGCTGAGCTTGTAGCTCACTCTCTTCTCCTCCAAGGAGCCTCCCAAGTAGTGTTTGAGTCTATGGCCATTGACAGAAAAAGTTCTCTGAGTCTTGTCCTTCATGAGCTCTACATGACCATAGGGAAACACTTTGAGTATGGTGAAAGGTCCTGACCATCGAGACTTGAGTTTTCCAGAGAAGAACTTGAGTCTTGAGTTGTAGAGTAACACCTTATGTCCTTCAGTGAACTCCCTTCTTGCTATCTTTTGGTCATGCCACCTTTTTGTGTTCTCTTTGTAGATTTTTGCATTCTCATATGCTTGATTTCTAAATTCTTCCAGCTCATTGAGTTGCATTAATCTCTTTTCTCCAGTAGCTAGCTCATCAAAATTCAGTTGTTTTAGAGCCCAGAAGGTTCTATGCTCCAGTTCAACTGGTAAGTGGCATGCCTTACTGAATACCAGTTGGTATGGTGACATCCCAATGGGAAAGGCTGTCCTGTAGGCCCATAGAGCATCGTCTAGCTTCTTAGACCAGTCCTTTACTGAGCTTCCAACAGTTTTCTTGAAGATTTGTTTTAGCTCTCTGTTGGAGATCTCGGCTTGCCCATTGGTCTGTGGGTGGTATGGAGTTGCCACTTTGTGTTTGACTCCATATCTGAGAAGGAGTGCTTCCAGTTATTTGTTGTAGATGTGTGACCCTCCATCACTAATGAGAGCTCTGGGAACTCCAAATCTGTTGAAGATATTCCTTCTCAAGAAGCTTATCACAACTTTGTTGTCATTCGTTACAGTGGCGATTGCTTTCTACCCATCTTGAAACATAATCAACGCCACTAATATGTAGCTATTTGAGTAGGAGGTTGGGAAGGGTCCCATGAAATCTATCCCCCATACATCAAATAGCTCCAACTCTAGTTTGTATTACTGTGGCATCTCATTCCTCTTGGTTAGATTACCAGCTCTTTGACATTTATCACACCTTGACACCATTTCCTTGGCATCCTTAAACACTGTTGGCCAGTAAAATCCGGATTGAAGCACTTTTGCTGCTGTCCTTTCTCCACTAAAGTGACCCCCATATGTTGATCCATGGCACTGCCATAACACTTCCTGCCCTTCTTCATGGGATATACACCTTCTTAGGACACCATCAGTACACCTTTTGAACAAATAGGGGTCATCTCAGATGTAGTGTTTGGCATCCTTGATTAGCTTCCTCCTCATGTGCTTATTGATGTTAGTTGGTAGCTCTCCAATAGCCTTGAAGTTATCTATGTCTGCAAACCAAGGGGCTACTCGAATCATCATCAATTGTTCATCAGGAAAGCTTTCATTTACTCCTACTTGCTGCATTTCTTCTCCTTGTGGGATCCTTGAGAGGTGGTCAGCTACCTTGTTCTCTGCTCCGCTCCTATCTTTAATCTCAATATCAAATTCTTGGGGTAGCAGGATCCACCTTATTAGTCTGGGCTTAGATTCTTGTTTGGTAAGCAAGTATTTGAGTGCTGCATGATCAGTGAACAAAATTATTTTTGAGCCAATGAGATATAATCTAAACTTATCAAAAGCAAAAACTATGGCTAAAAGTTCTTTCTCCGTGGTGGTATAGTTCCTTTGATTCTCATTAAGGACCTTGCTAGCATAGTAAATAACATGTACTAGCTTGTCTTTCCTCTGTTCTAGAACAGCACCAACAGCAAAATTAGATGCATCACACATTAGTTCAAAGGGAAGATCCCAGCTTGGTAGAGCTATAATAGGTGTAGAGGAGAGTTTCTTTTTGAGTTCATCAAAGGCTACCATGCATTCTCTATCAAAAATAATAGGAATATTTGAGACAAGTAGGTTGCTAAGGGGTTTTGCAATCTTTAAAAAATCTTTAATAAACCTCCTATAGAACCCAGCGTGTCCCAAGAAGCTTCTGATTGCTTTGACATTGCAGGGTAGAGGTAATTTTTCAATTACTTCCACTTTTGCCTTGTCTACTACTATACCATCTTTTGAAATCTTGTGACCAAGAACCACCTCTTCAGTCACCATAAAATGGCACTTCTCCTAGTTTAAAACCAGGTTGGTCTCTTGACACCTTTTAAGCAGAAAAGCAAGATGGTACAGACAATCAGAATATGAGTTCCTAAACACAGAAAAGTCATCCATAAATACTTCTATGAACTTCTCAATCATATCTGAAAAAATGGAGAGCATGCACCTTTGAAATGTTGTAGATGCATTGCACAATCCAAAGGGTATTCTCCTATAAGCAAAAACACCATATGGACAAGTAAATGAAGTTTTTTCCTGATCTTTGGGGTCTACAACAATTTGGTTGTAGCCCGAATATCCATCCAAGAAACAATAATACTCATGTCCTGCCAATCTCTCAAGCATCTGGTCCATGAAGGGTAGGGGAAAGTGATCCTTCCGGGTGGCTTCATTAAGTTTCTGGTAGTCAATGCACATACGCCATCCAGTCACTGTCCTTGTGGGTATTAATTCATTCTTCTCATTTGCAACAACAGTGATCCCTCCCTTTTTAGGGACTACTTGCACTGGGCTTACCCAAGGGCTGTCTGAGATGGGGTAGATCACCCATGCTTGCCACAATTTCAACACTTCTTTCTGAACCACTTCAGTCATAGTTGGGTTCAGCCTCCTTTGTTGTTGTCTTAAGGGTTTGGCATCCTCTTGAAATAAGATCTTATGCATACACATTGAAGGACTAATCCCCTTTAAATCTGCAAGTGTCCAGCCTATGGTATCCTTGTGTTGTCTCAGCATTTGGATAAGTTCCTCTTCTTGTTCCTTACCCGGACTTGAATTTATGATTACTGGGTAAGTGTTGTTAGCACCCATATATGCATATTTCAAGCTGGGTGGTAAGGCTTTCAGCTCTAGTTTTGGTGACTCTACATCTTTGTTGTCTGTGGTAGTTGACATGATTGAGTTCTTCATGGTTGCTTGTGGTAGTTCTCCATCTGGTGCTTGTTCCAGCTCAATGCTTCCTCCACATTGTTCTTCCTCCATGACTTCTTGAACTATCTGTTCTGTGGTGTCTACCAGCATGCATTCTCCTATGGATTCTTTGGGGTAACTCATTGCTTTAAAGACGTTGAAGACCATTTTCTCTTCATGCAATCTCAAGACTAGTTCCCCTTTCTGCACATCAATGATGGCTCTAGCAGTAGCTAGAAATGGTCTTCCTAGTATGATTGACGTGTTGGCCTTTTCTTCCATGTCCAGCACAATAAAATCAGCAGGGAAGATGAATTCTCCTACTTTCACTAGCAAGTCTTCCACCACCCCATGTGAAAACTTAAATGTTCTGTCAGCCAATTAGAGTGCCATTCTTGTTGGTTTGGCTTCCTCAATCTTCATCCTTCTCATCATGGTTAGGGATATAAGATTTATGCTGGCTCCCAAATCACACAAAGCTTTCTCAATAGTGATGTCCCCTATGATGCAGGAAATTTGAAAACTCCCTGGGTCTTTCAGCTTTTGAGGTAGCTTCTTCTGTATGATGGCGCTGCATTCCTCAGTCAATACTTTGGTTTCCTTTGCCTCCCAGTTCCTCTTTTTGGTTATAAGCTCCTTTAAGAATTTGGCATAGAGTGGCATTTGTTCTAATGCCTCAGGAAATGGTATGTTGATTTCGAGCTTCTTGAAGATCTCTAGGAACTTAGAGAACTGGCCATCCTTCCCATCTCTTCTCAGTCTTTGTGGGTATGGTGCCTTTGGCACATAGGGCTTCAAGACTGGTTTTGGTGGAGGTGAAGTTGGGATCTCCCCTTTATCCTTGTTCCCATGCTTTGATGCAACCTCTTCATGATTATCTTTGCTTGGGGCTCCTTCCTCTATAACCTTCCCACTTCTTAGAGTTATGGCTTTGCATTCCCCTATTGGGTTAGCCATGGTATTGCTGGGAAATATGTGTGTGGGAAGTGGGATTTGCTTGGACAAAATTCCCACTTGTGCCTCCAACTTTGAGATTGCTGCATCTTGATTTTTCAGATTTGACCTGTATTCCTCTTGATTAGCATCTATCCTTTTCTCAGTTTGTGCTTGTCTGTCCATGAGGGTGGAAACTGCTCCTGAAATCTGGGATGACAGTTGTGCCATTGCAGCCTCTATCCTCTCAAAGTTGCCTTTGATTTCACATGGTTGCATAATTAATGATGGTTCATCTTGATTGAGGTTGTTGTGTATGGGTTGGTTGTTATGGTATTTATGGTATGATGTGTTTTGTGAGTTATGGTAGGGTCTATGGTTCCCTGTTTGATGGTTGGGGTTGTGATTGGGATGCTGATTTGATGAATAAGGCTTGTTGTGGTCCTGGTTGTGGTTTTGTTTATTTTCCCACCCAAAGTTTGGGTGGTTCTTCCAACCATGGTTATATGTCTTAGAGTATAGGTCATATGGTATTCTGGATGAATTGTGCACATAATTAGCTTGTTCCCAGTCACCTTCAGATTCTGATGCATTCCCTTCTTGTTGAGGTGTTTGGTCTTGAATGACTGAGGCTTGGTTGGCCTCTATCCTCTTGGTTAAGGCTGCTATTTGTGCTGCAATTTCCTTGTTTTGAGCTAACAAAGCATCTACAGATTTGAGTTCTAGCATTCCCTTCTTCTGAGTCCTTTTTGAGGCATAGAAATACTCATTTTTAGCTACAGTCTCAATGACATCTATGGCCTCTTCAATGGTTTTCTTTTTGTTGAGTGAGCCTCCTGAAGAATGATCCACTACCTTTTTTGCTTCATAGGATAGTCCCTCATAAAAGATATGTAGTTGTACCCATTCATTGAACATTTTCGGTGGGCATCTTCTTGTCAGATATTTAAATCTCTCCCAGGCCTCATAGAGTGTTTCTCCATCTTGTTGTCTGAAAGTTTGCACCTCAGCTCTCATCCTGTTGATTCTTTGTGGAGGGTAAAATCTTGCAAGGAATATATTCACGACTTCCTCCTATGTAGTTAGGCTGTCCTTGGGGAATGATTCCAACCACTTTGCTGCCTTATCTCTGAGTGAGAAAGGGAATAAGAGTAGCTTGTAGATGTCAGGGTGTACCCCGTTGGACTTTACAGTATCACATATCCTCAAGAATGTGTTGAGATGTTGATTAGGGTCTTCTTGGGCACTTCCTCCATATGAGCAATTATTCTAAACAAGTGTGATGAGCTGAGGCTTCAGCTCAAAATTATTGGCATGAATTGTCGGCTTTAGGATGCTGCTGTCATAATTTCCTGGATTTGGGTTGATGTAGGAGCCTAAGACTCTCCTCTCTTGCCCATCATGATTGACTGGGCCTTCTCTGGCATGATTATGAACTTCTTCCTCATGGTGATTCTCCATATTCTCCTCCATGTTTGTTTCAAAATACTCTTCCACTTCCTCAGCACCAACGACTCTCTTCCCTTTTGCTTCCCTCCTTAATCTAAGGAAGGTCCTCTCAGGTTCAGAATCAAAAGAAGTTAAAGCTCTGCTTCTTCTACCTGTCATATAATCAATCAAAGCAAAAAGCAAGAAAGAAAAAGAATAGATGAAGAAATTACTTTCGCTAGAGTAGTTGTTAGTGTGAGTGGTGCAATTGATCAAACAGTTAGAAGAGTGGAAATATGGACACTAAATAAGATAATCAAAGAAGAAGGAAATAGAGCTCAAAATAAAATAAAAATGCTAAATAAAAGAAATTAAAATAACAAGAAAATTAAATTGCTTAATCTAGCTCTCCAATCAATTTAATCACTATCAAATTTAAGCCAATCCCCAGCAATAGCGCCATAAAACTTTATGACCAGAATTCAATACCCATTTCAAAATTTAGTGAATTAGTTCTTTTGGCAAGTGCACCAAAATTATTGCCAAGTAATAACCCACTAGGAGTGGGATCGTATCCATAGAGATTGGCAAATTCAAGCAGTTTTAATTGATTGATGAATTAGTCAAGCGGATCAATAAGATTGTGAAGTGCAGAATTGTAAATGACATAAATGTAAATGACTATAATATAAAGAAAATCAAGAAAGTGCAGTCATGTAAATTGCAGAATGTAAAGTGCTGAATCATAAATGACTTGAATGTAAATGGGAGCGGGGAATTGCTGAATGTAAAAATTAAGCAGTAAAGAAATAGATAGATAAGAATGGGGAAGTTCACTGAGATTGGGAGATGCTGTCTCTTTGGATCAAATCTAGCTTATATCCTCTTCAATCATGCAACTCATTGACCTTTTGGCAATCATGATTGATTGAGCCCTGTTGCGGTATTTATAACCCACACTACTAACCGGCAAGTGCACCGGGTTGTACCAAGTAATACCTTACGTGAGTAAGGGTCGATCCCACGAGGATTGATGGATCAAGCAGCAATAGCATTTGATATGATTAGTTAGGCAAGCAGAAAATGGTTTTGAGATATTCAAAAAGCATTAAACAGTACTTTAAGAATTTTAGAAAGTAAGCAGCAATTAGTTGGGAATAAAATATTTGAGAAAGCAGTTAAGGTTTCAGAGTTATCTAATTTCCGGATTAACTTTTATTACTAACTAATTTAATCATGCAAGATTTTATTTCATGGCAAACTATATGTGACTAGACCCTAATTCCTTAGACCTTCCTAGTCTCCTCTAAAATTCATTAATTGCCAATTCCTTGGTCAATTAATTCCAATTAGAGGGTGATGATCAATTTCTAGTTTATATGCCAAAAGAATCCAAATTATCCAAAAATAAGGGGATTATATGTCACGTATCCCGTTAAATACAAACAATTAGAAATTCATTATAATATGTTTTCAAGCTATTGTTCAAGTAAAGAGCTTTTCCAAGTTTTACAAGAACTCAATTAGAAGATGGGTCATACTTCCGTTCCACCCATATTCATATAATAAAGAACAAAAACAATTATTGAAATATGAATCTGAACATGAATTAAATTAAAAAGATCAAACAAATCAATCCATGAAAATAGACAGAGCTCCTAACCTTAACAATGAAGGATTAGTTGCTCATGGTTCAGAGAAGAAAAATAAGGGTTCTGGTAATAATGTGTGTGTCTAAATGTACAGAGTTCCTATTTATAACTAATCCTAATAATTTTAAAATCTAATTATCTAAAATTAAAAATAATATCTTTTCCTCAAAATAAGATTTGAATTTAAATTCGAATTAATTAACAAGTCTTCAGTTGATGGGTGGGGACCACTTGATTTGTCCATTATGCAGCTTCTAATATGTGTTTTCTGGGCTGAAAACTGAGTCAAAACGCGGCCCAAAATCCATGCCAGCGATTTTTGTAAATTCTACAGATTGCGCATGTCACGCGTATGCGTCAGTCACGTGTACCCGTCGATGGTCTTTTCTGCAAGTCACACGGACGCGTGAATCACGCAGACGCGTCGCTGAGCAAATCTTCAATTCACGCGTACGCGTCAGTCACGCGCATGTGTCGCCATGGATACCTTGAATTCACGTGCACGCGTCCCTTGACGCGTGCGCATCACTCCTCGTAGCCATCTCCTTTGATTCTTGTGCTGTAGAAACTCCATCAAATTCTGCCGAATGCTACCTAAAATAAATAAAATTGCCCAAAACTCAAAATAGCATCCATAGTGGCTAAAATATAATTAATTCTTAATTAAACTCAGCAATTTAAGTGCAAATTCACTAAGAAAAGATAGACAAGATGCTCACGCATCACAACACCAAACTTAAACTGTTGCTTGTCCTTAAGCAACCAAAACTAATATAAGCTTATGATGGGAATTTGCATGAGAGTGAGAGTTCGATTAAGCTCGTGTCTCTTCTTATAGTGGGGTTTACAACTGCAATCCTGAATAGGTTTGGCATCTCACTCTCCTTTGAATAAGAAGAATGTTAACGTCATTCGGAATTAGAATCCGGATAATATTATGAATTCTCTGATCTTTTATATTTCAGTTTAATCCTTGAACACAGCAAAATTTACTTTAATTTATTTTTCTTTGGTGCTTTGCACCTTGAGCCTAGCCGTGACTTTAAATGTTTTATCTCAAGGATTACTTGACACAGAAACACCACAAGCACTTAACTGGGGACTCTCTTTGAGTCTTGATTTTTCTTTCAGTTACTCCTAGACAGTGGTGCTCAAAGCCATTGGCAAACTCTGTTAAACGCACTTGGTCTCGACTCTAAGTGTTCTGTCTCAAGGATTACTTGACACAATCACACTACAAGCACATGACTAGGGAAACAACTCTTTGAGCTTTTAATCTTGTCTGACCTCCCTAGTCATTGATGCTCAGAGCCTTGGACCTTGCTTTTATTTATTAATTATTATATATTTTGTTGCTGTTTCTTTTGCTTCAAGGATTAAATTTTTGTTTATTTCAGAGAAGTCATAATAATTCTCTAAATTCTTGTTCCTTATACATTAACATCCCTTGATTCAGATTCAAATATGCACTGTTCATATCATGCATTCAAAAATCACAAAAAATACCACCACCTTTAAGTAAATCAGACTATTCTTAAAATTAACTCAATTTCTCATGCAATACATCACTTCTTTTTCTTTTCTTTTTAGATTCAAGTTTAGTGAGTAGTACATGAAACATCTTTTCAGCATTAAAGCAATTAAAAAAAAACTAAACTAGTCTTAGGATTCTAACTAATAAAAGATCATGCAACAAACAAAGAAAAATAGCAGAAAGCCGGAACATAACATAGAGAAAAGAGGGAAGGAATAAAAATGAAAGGAACTCAACCACCTTAGTTATCCTAGCGGTCGCTTTATTCTTTAGGTTGTGTTCCTCAGTGAAGATGATTCACCTCCCTTTTGTGCCAGAAAATCCATAAGCGCATCATCAACACAAAACTTAAAGGTTTGCTTGTCCTCAAGCAATGAAGGACTAAAAATAAAAATAAAGAGGGAGAGGGAAGAAAAATATAAAGATAAAAGGACAAGAGAGAATTAGGATTGGGAGAGAGAGAGGAGAAAGTGAAAATTGTGTAGGGAACAAGTGTAGTTGTGCAGCGAAAGTGACGCGTACGCATGCAGCACGTGTACGCGGGGGTTGCAAATTTTCTTGAATGACGCGCTCGAGTCAGGCACGGGACCGCGTGCCATGGTTTTTGTGCGATTCACGCGAAGCCAGCCATGCGCCTGTGCGACTCTCTGTTCGCATGGCTTGGGAGTCAAATTTTTCAAACGACATGTTCGTGTAATGCATGCGCTCGCGTGGATGGCCATATGTGCAACCTCTGGCCATTCACTGTAAATTTTCTGTCAGAATTCTATTCTTGTATTTTCACATGACCATACGGTGAAGCTTTGGTAACCACAAACAGTCATGACCATCGGGATTTCAGCTTCCCGGGAAAGAATTTGAGCCTTGAATTATATAGAAGCACTCTTTGTCCTGGCTCAAAGACTCTGATGGCAATTTTTTTTTCATGCAATAGCTTAGTTCTTTCCTTATAGAGCTTGGCATTCTCATAGGCTGAATATCTGAATTCATCAAGCTCATTCAGCTGAAGCATTCGCTTGATTCCTACAGCTTCTGAATCAAGGTTCAGGTATCGGATTGCCCAGTAAGCTTTATGCCCCAGCTCAACTGGCAAGTGACAAGCTTTACCATAGACCAACTGATAAGGGGACATGCCAATGGGAGTCTTGTACGCTGTTCGGTATGCCCAAAGAGCATCATCAAGCTTCTTAGACCAGTCCTTTCTTGAAACACTGACGGTCTTCTCTAGAATCCTCTTAAGTTCCCCATTGAAAACTTCAACCTGTCCACTTGTCTGAGGGTGATAGGGGGTTGCAACTTTATGACGGACTCCATATCTCTGCAGAAGAGAGTCCAGCTGTCGGTTGCAGAAATGGCTTCCTCCATCACTAATGAGTGTCCTTGGGACACCAAACCGGCTAAAGATGTATCTCTGAAGAAAGCTCATTACCACTTTGGCATCATTGGTGGGAAAAGTTACAGCTTCCACCCACTTGGACACATAGTCAACTGCCACTAGAATATAGTTGTTTGAATGTGAGGGTGGGAAAGGTCCCATGAAATTAATACCCCACACATCAAACAACTCAACCTCAAGAATCCCCTGCTGTGGCATTTCATGGTTGGCAGGGAGATTCGTGGCTTTCTCACTTCTGTCACAGTGCTTTACAAATGCTCTTGAGACCCTGAAGAGAGTCGGCCAGTAAAACCCGCTCTGAAGGACCTTTGTATCTGTCCTTTCACCACCAAAGTGGCCTCCATACTCAGAACCATGACAATGCCAAAGAATCTGCTATTTTTCTTCATCTGGGACACACCTTCGAATGATCCCATCTGAATACCTTTTAAAAAGGTATGGTTCTTCCCAAATGTAGTACTTTGCATAAGTGAGTAGCTTCTTCACCTCTTTCCTACTGTACTCCCTTAGGATGAAATTCATGGCCTTATAATTTGCAATGTCTGCAAACCATGGTGCCTGCTGAATGAGGAACAAATGCTCATTCGGGAACATGTCAGTCATAGCTGTGGGTGGTTGTACTCCTGCTTTAGGCTCAATTCTGGAGAGATGGTCAGCTACTTGATTCTCTGACCCTTTCCTGTCTTTTATCTCAATATCAAACTCCTGAAGGAGCAACACCTATCTGATTAATCTTGGTTTAGAATCCTATTTGGTTAGAAGGTACTTCAAAATAGCATGATCAGTATAAATAATAACCTTAGAACCAAGTAAATAGGGCCTAAACTTATCAACAGCATACACAACAGCTAATAATTTCTTTTCTGTAGTTATGTAATTCTTTTGGGCATCATTTAACACACGACTGGCATAGTAGATGACATGTACAAGCTTACTATGCCTCTGTCCTAAAACAACTCCTATAGCGAAATCACTAGCATCACACATTAATTTAAATGGTAGATCCCAATCAGGGAGAGCTATAATGGGAGCAGAGGTAAGGTTTGCTTTCAGAGTTTCAAAAGCATGCAAACAATCAGAGTCAAAGACAAAAGGAACATCAACAACCAAGAGGTTGCTTAGAGGTTTAGCAATTTTAGAGAAATCCTTTATAAATCTTCTATAAAATCTTGCATGACCCAAGAAACTCCTGATTGCCTTAACATTAGTTGGTGGTGGTAATTTTTTAATTACCTCCACTTTTGCTTTATCAACCTTAATTTCCTTACTTGAAATTTGGTGTCCAAAAATAATACCTTCTGTAACCATAAAATGGCATTTTCCCAATTTAAAACAAGGTTTGATTCTTGACACCATTTCAAGAAAAGAGATAAATTCTTAAGGCAGGATTCAAAAGAATTACCAAAAACAGAAAAGTCATCCATAAATACCTCAATAAAATTTTCAACCATATCAAAAAAAAATTGAAAGCATACACCTCTGAAAAGTTATTGGAGCATTGCAAAGTCCAAAAGGCATTCTTCTGTAGGCAAATACTCCAAAGGGGCATGTGAATGCTGTCTTCTCCTGATCTTGAGGGTCCACTGCAATTTGATTATATCCAGAATATCCATCTAGAAAATAAATAAAATGCATGACCAGCTAACCTCTCAAGCATCTGATCAATGAAAGGCAGGGGAAATGATCCTTCCTTGTAGCAGTGTTAAGCCTCCTGTAGTCTATACATATTCTCCATCCCGTGACGATTCTTGTGGGAATAAGCTTATTCTTTTCATTTTTGATCACTGTCATCCTTTCTTTCTTGGGAACTACCTGCACAGGACTTACCCAAAGACTGTCAGAAATAGGATAAATAATTCCTGCTTCCCATAGTTTCATTACCTCTTTTTGGACCACCTCTTTTATGGTTGGATTGAGTCTCCTTTGTGGTTGCACAACTGGTTTAACATCATCTTCAAGGAGGATCTTGTGCATACACTTGGTTGGACGAATCCCTTTCAAGTCACTAATGGTCCACCCAAGAGCTGTTTTATGACTCTTGAGCACTGAAATAAGCGCCTCTTCCTCTTCAGGCTTCAGGGAAGAACTAATAATCACTGAATATGAGTCATTCTCACCCAAGAACACATATTTCAGAGAAGGGGGTAAGGATTTGAGCTCAAGCTTGGGGGCTTCCTCCTCTGCTTTAGGCGTGTGAACTATAGCCTTCTGGGGTGGTGAATTATCAA
This sequence comes from Arachis hypogaea, assembly GCF_003086295.3. Classification (NCBI taxonomy): domain Eukaryota; kingdom Viridiplantae; phylum Streptophyta; class Magnoliopsida; order Fabales; family Fabaceae; genus Arachis; species Arachis hypogaea. Next base: position 86,756,045 of record NC_092039.1, read on the forward strand.
TTTCAACTAATTCATACTCAGAGATAGGATCCAGAATGTCGTCAAGCACCTCAGCCTTCAGTACCTCTTGAACAAGTGGTTCAATAACATCTATTTTCATACACCCTTTAGAATCATTAGGGTGCTTGAGAGCTTCAAAAACATGAAGAACCACCTGTTCTTCATTGACCCTCAGGGTTAATTCACCGTTTTATACATCAATCAGAGCTCTACCTGTAGCTAAAAAGGGTCTATCAAGTATAATAGAGGATTTCACCTCCTCTTCCATGTCTAATATAACAAAATCAACAGGAAAGATGAATGGTCCTACTTTAACAAGTAAATCCTCAACAACACCCACGGGTAATTTAATAGAAAGATCAGCAAGTTGAAGAGAAATACGAGTGGGTTTTACCTCCACAATTTGAAGCTTTTTTGTTACTGAAAGTGGCATTAGATTGATGCTAGCTCCAAGGTCACATAAAGCTCTCTAAATGGTGACATCCCCATTGGTGCAAGGAATGACAAAGCTCCCTGGATCTGGCATCTTCTCAGGAAGGTTGTGTTAAATAATGGCACTGCATTCCTTGGTTAACACCACTGTTTCTTGTTCCTTCCAGTTCCTCTTGTGGGTCAACAATTCTTTCATAAATTTAGCATAGAGAGACATTTTCTCCAGAGCCTCTGCAAAGGGAATGTTGATCTGTAGCTTCTTGAAGTCATCAAAAAATTTAGAGAACTGCCTTTCTTTGGAAGCCTTTTGAAGTCTCTGAGGATATGGCATTTTTGGCTTGTATTCAGGAGCCTTTGGCAATGTAGGATACATGTCTAGAGAGTCAGGGAATGGGTTGTCTGCACGCTTTGGAGGGGCGTGCTCCACTTCTTCCTTTTTCTCTTCTGGAGCTTTCTTTTCAACTAGCTCTGCATTGGCCCTTGTCTCAGAGCCAGCTGTTTTACCACTTCTCAATTGAATAACCTTGCAGTCTTCTCCTGGGTTCACCACTGTATCACTTGGAAATGTACTTGCAGACCTCTCAGGTATTTGCTTGCTCAGCTGACCCATTTGCACTTCCAAGTTTCTAATAGAGGCTCTGGTTTCCTGCATAAAACTCCTCATCATCTCCCAATTAGAATCTTCCTTGGATTTAGAGTTAGCATGCTGAGGCTATAATTGGTGGTTATTGTAACTGTTCTATTGGAAACTGCCCTGAGAGTTATTGTTAAAATTCTGAGGTCTCTGGGGTTGGTCCCTCCACAAAAATTAGGGTGGTTTCTCCATCCTTGATTGTATGTCTGAGAATAGGGGTCATTATTGGGATTTCTAGAACCACTCCCCATGTAATTGACCTGTTCAGAAGAGGATTGAGCATAATCATTGGTGTCATTCTGCACAAAATGTCTTGCCATGTCATAAGAGATCTCTTGAGGTGAATTTTGGGTGCTGATAGCTGAGACTTGCATGCGACCCATGTGTTGAGTAAGTAGATTTATTTGCTGAGACATAAGCTTGTTCTGAGCAAGAATAGTATTAAGAGCTTCCACTTCCATGACACCCTTCTTCTGAGGAGCCTCAGAGTTCACAGGATTTCTGTTAGATGAGTATAAATATTGGTTGCTAGCAACCAATTCAATAAGCTCAATAGTCTCCTCTGGTGTCTTTTTCTTGTGCAATGAACCTCCTGCAGAATTGTCTAGGCACATCTTGGACATTTCACCCAAGCCTTCATAAAAGATGTCTAGTTGAGTCCATTTGGAGAACATGTCCGGAGGGCATTGCCTAGTCAGTAGCTTGTATCTCTCCCAAGCTTCATACAGAGTCTCACTATCCTTCTGTTTGAAGGTCTGAACTTCCATCCTAAGCTTAGTCAGCTTCTTTGGGGGGAAAAATTTTGTCAGAAACTCAGTAACCACCTTGTTCCAAGTATCTAGACTTTCCTTGGGTTGGAAATCTAGCCATAGCTTTGCCCTATCCCTCAGAGCAAACAAGAAGAGCATGAGTTTGTACATATCTGGGTTTACTCTATTTGTCTTCACAGTATCACAAATTTGTAGAAAACTAGAAATAAACTGATTGGGGTCTTCGTGGGGAAGACCATGATACTGGCAGTTTTGTTGCACCAGAGTGACCAGTTGAGGCTTCAACTCAAAGTTGTTCGCAGCAATAGGAGGCACCACGATGCTCTTTCCATAGAGATCTGTAGTAGGAGAAGAGTAAGAGCCAAGCACTCTCCTTTGTTGCTCATTCCTATTCGGGTTTACCCCATTGGCATTATCAGTATTATTTGGATCCATAATGGATTCTGTAGCCTTGTAAAGCCTTGCTTGTTGTAAACGCCGCCTGAAAGTCCTTTTGGGTTCAGGATCAATGTCTAAAAGATGTTCTTTGTCTCTGTTCTTGCGCATAAACAACCAGAAAACAAGAAAAGATGGGAATCTCTACGTCAAAGTGTAGAAAATTCCCAGTGAGGTAATCTGTGTAAAATAAAAAAATACTAAATAAAATAAATAATAAATAGTCAACACCAAACTTAATTTCAGAAATTAAGAAAAATATTGGTGCTATTTATTTATCTAAAAATTTATTTTTTTTTGAAATTTTTTTAAAAAAATATATTTTAATAAAATTAAAAATAAAACGCCTAATCTAAGCAATCAAACAACTGATAGTTGTTAATCACAGTCAATCCCCGACAACGGTGCCAAAAACTTGTTGCGGTATTTACAACCCACACTACTAACCAGCAAGTGCACCGGGTCGTACCAAGTAATACCTTACGTGAGTAAGGGTCGATCCCACGAGGATTGATGGATCAAGCAACAATAGCATTTGATAGGATTAGTTAGGCAAGCAGAAAATGGTTTTGAGATATTCAAAGAGCATTAAACAGTACTTTAAGAATTTCAGAAAGCAAGCAGCAATGAGTTGGGAATAAAACATTTGAAAAAGCAGTTAAGGTTTCAAAGTTATCTAATTTTCGGATTAACTTTTATTACTAATTAATTTAATCATGCAAGATTTAATTTCATGGCAAACTATATGTGACTAGACCCTAATTCCTTAGACCTTCCTAGTTTCCTCTAAAATTCATTAATTGCCAATTCCTTGGTCAATTAAATCCAATTAGAGGGTGATGATCAATTTCTAGTTTATATGCCAAAAGAATCCTAATTATCCAAAAATAAATGGATTATATGTCACGTATCCCGTTAAATACAAACAATTAGAAATTCATTATAATATGTTTTCAAGCTGTTGTTCAAGTAAAGAGCTTTTCCAAGTTTTGCAAGAACTCAATTAGAACATGGGTCATACTTCTGTTCCACCCATATTCATAAAATAAAGAACAAAAACAATTATTAAAATATAAATCTGAACATGAATTAAATTAAAAAGATCAAACGAATCAATCCATAAAAATAGACAGAGCTCCTAACCTTAACAATGAAGGATTAGTTGCTCATGGTTCAAAGAAGAAAAATAAGGGTTCTGGTAATAATGTGTGTGTCTAAATGTACAGAGTTCCTATTTATAACTAATCCAAATAATTTTAAAATCTAAGTATCTAAAATTTAAAATAATATCTTTTGCTCAAAATAAGATTTGAATTTAAATTTGAATTAATTAACAAGTCTTCAGTTGATGGGTGGGGACCACTTGATTTGTCCATTCTGCAGCTTCTAATCTGTGTTTTCTGAGCTGAAAACTGAGTCAAAACATGGCACAAAATCCACGCCAATGATTTTTGTAAATTCTGCAGATCGCACACGTCACGCGTACGCGTCAGTCACGCGTATGCGTCGATGGTCTTTTCTGTAAGACACGCGGACGCGTCGCTAAGCAAATCTTCAATTCATGCGTACGTGTCAGTCACGCGCACGCATTGCCATGGATACCCTGAATTCACGCGCACGCGTCAGGGACGCGTGCGCGTCGCTCCTTGTAGCCATCTCCATTGATTCTTGTGCTGTAGAAACTCCATCAAATTCCGCCGAATGCTACCTAAAATAAATAAAATTGCCTAAAACTAAAAATAGCATCCATAGTGGCTAAAATATAATTAATTCTTAATTAAACTCAGCAATTTAAGTGCAAATTCACTAAGAAAAGATAGATAAGATGCTCACGCATCAAGCCCCAATCCCTTGGTGACTCAATCTCTCATATCTTGATCAATAGCCAATTCCTTGGTCTAATTGCTCATGAAGAGAGATATGCTTGGTCCCTGATTATACCACACACCCTCATAGGTCCAGGTAGAGGGGGGATTATATGTCACGTATCCCATCACCAAAACCCAGAATCTACTCAAGTGTGAGAAGGGATTTCAAGAATGGTTTCATGTTTTCTTTCCCAAGGTTCCCATGAAATCCAATTAGATTCAATCTCTTTCCCAAGATAATTGAACACTAAGCATTAAGAACGAAATTCCTTCTAGCAAATCAAAGAGAAGATGAAGAGAAGAAGAATTTCACTGTTATCAATCCATCAAGTACAACAGAGATCCCTCCCTCAATGAGAGGGAAGTTAGCTACTCATAGCTCAAAAAGTACTCAAAAGCGAAGTGTAAAGTGGATCTAAAACTAACTGCTTAACCCCTCTGCTTACTCTTTTGGGGTATTTATACTACTCCTAGTAAAATAAAAGAATTACAAAAGTGAAAAGGGAAAATTACATTTTGGAGGGAAAAGAAAACTCAATAAGCGTGACTTTCCAGCTGGCGTGTGGCTGGCGCTTTACCGGCGTGTCACGTGCCCTTCAAACTAGCTTGGCGTGCCATGCTCAATCCTTCAAGTGGCACGCTCGTCCCCTTGTCAACCTTGGCGTGCCACGCCTTCGAACTCAAATGGCACGCCATAGTAGAATTCTTGTGTTGGCGTGCCACTCCTTCGAGCTCAAGTGGCACGCCCTTTGCTTTTTCCACTTTCCTTTGCCTCTGGAAACTTGAACTAGCATGGCACACCCAGGGTCAGGCATGCCATGCCCTTGTTGTGTGCTTGGCTAAGCTCCTCTGGAAAGTTGCACTAGCGTGGCACGCCCAAGGTCTGGCGTGCCACGCCCCTTTGTGAGTGAGTGGTTCCTCTGTTTGGCATGCCACGCCACGAACTCAAGTGCCACGCCCCAATGTTTCTTTGCCCTCTGAATGACAATCGCATGCCACACCTGGTTGCTCAAGTGGCACGCATAAGTGAAGAATAGTGAATGGCGTGCCACGCCTTCGATACCAAGTGGCACGCCTCATGTAATTGGCCTCTTCCATCCTCTTTGGAAACTTATACCAGCGTGCCACGCCTAAAGGTTGGCGTGCCACACCCATGATCTTGTCTTGTTCCAGTAGTTGGCGTGCCATGCCTCGGCCTTCAAGTGGCACGCCATAGTGACATGCTCGGATTGGCGTGTCACGCCTTCGACACCAAGTGGCACGCCCAGTCTTTACCTTTGTTATCTTTGTGCATTGGCGTGCCACGCCTGGTTGCTCAAGTGGCATGCCTAAATGAGGTTGAGAGGTTGGCGTGCCACACCTTCAACTTCAAGTGGCACGCCCAGTCTTCAATTGCCTTCAGCCCCTTCTCTGGATCATTGTATTAGCGTGCCACGCCATGCTGCTCATGTGGCACGCCCATGCATTTGTGCACTCTTCAAGCTTGGCGTGTGGTGCGCGAAATTGTGAACAATACTTTTTCACAACTCTCATAATCCCCGGTCATGAACCCCAAAAACTTGGTGTTCAATACCATGGCATTACACAACTTCGCACAACTAACCAGCAAGTGCACTGGGTCGTCCAAGTAATAAACCTTACGCGAGTAAGGGTCGATCCCACGGAGATTGTTAGTATTGAAGCAAGCTATGGTCATCTTGTAAAGCTTAGTCAGGCAAACTCAATTGGATATGGTGATGAACGAAAATAACACAAAGGTAAAGATAGAGATACTTATGTAATTCATTGGTAGGAACTTTAGATAAGCGCATGAAGATGCCTTCTCTTCCGTCTCTCTGCTTTCCTACTGTCTTCATCCAATCCTTCTCATTCCTTTCCATGGCAAGCTTGTGTAGGGTTTCACCGTTGTCAATGGCTACCTCCCATCCTCTCAGTGAAAGCGATTGCATATGCTCTGTCACAGCATAGCGGAATTCAGCTGTCGGTTCTCGGTCAGGCCAGAATAGAATCCATCGATTCTTTTGCGTCTGTCACTAACGCCCCGCCTGCTAGGAGTTTGAAGCACGTCACAGTCATTCAGTCATTGAATCCTACTCAGAATACCACAGACAAGGTTAGACCTTCCGGATTCTCTTGAATGCTGCCATCAGTTCTCGCCTATACCACGAAGACTCTGATCTCACGGAATGGTTGGCTCGTTTGTCAGACGAGCACTTGGTTGTCAGGCGATCAACCATGCATCGTGCAATCAGGAATCCAAGAGATATTCACTAGAGCCTTGATCGCTTGTAGAACAAGAGTGGTTGTCAGTCACCTTGTTCATGGGTGAGAATGATGATGAGTGTCACGGATCATCACATTCATCAAGTTGAAGAACGAGTGATATCTTAGAACAAGAACAAGCGGAATTGAATGGAAGAACAATAGTAATTGCATTAATACTCGAGGTACAGCAGAGCTCCACACCTTAATCTATGGTGTGTAGAAACTCCACCGTTGAAAATACATAAGCATAAGGTCTAGGCATGGCCGAATGGCCAGCCTCCCAAAGAGGGTTCAATCATAAAAACATGATCAAAAGATCCAAAGATCGAAAGACTCCCTAATACAATAGTCAAAGGTCCTACTTATAGAAAACTAGTAGCCTAAGGTGTACAGAAATGAGTAAATGACATAAAAATCCACTTCCGGGCCCACTTGGTGTGTGCTTGGGCTGAGCAATGAAGCATTTTCGTGCAGAGATTCTTTTTGGAGTTAAACGCCAGCTTTAGTGCCACTTTGGGCGTTTAACTCCCATTTGGGTGCCAGTTCCAGCGTTTAACGCTGGGATTCCTGAGGGTGACTTTGAACGCCGGTTTGGGCCATCAAATCTTGGGCAAAGTATGGACTATCATATATTGCTGGAAAGCCCAGGATGTCTACTTTCCAACGCCGTTGAGAGCGCGCTAATTGGGCTTCTGTAGCTCCAGAAAATCCACTTTGAATGCAGGGAGGTCAGAATCCAACAGCATCTGCAGTCCTTTTTTTGGTCTTAGAATCAGATTTTTGCTCAGGTCCCTCAATTTCAGCCAGAAAATACCTGAAATCACAGAAAAACACACAAACTCATAGTAAAGTCCAGAAAGGTGAATTTTAACTAAAAACTAACAAAAATATACTAAAAACTAACTATATCATACTAAAAACATACTAAAAACAATGCCAAAAAGCATACAAATTATCCGCTCATCACAACACTAAACTTAAATTGTTGCTTGTCCTCAAGCAACTGAAAATCAAATAAGATAAAAAGAAGAGAATATGCAATGAATTCCAAAAACATCTATGAAGATCAGTATTAATTAGATGAGCGGGGCTTTTAGCTTTTTGCCTCTGAATAGTTTTGGCATCTCACTCTATCCTTTGAAATTCAGAATGGTTGGCTTCTTTAGGAACTTAGAATCCAGATAGTGTTAATGATTCTCCTAGTAAAGTATGATGATTCTTGAACAAAGCTACTTATTGAGTCTTGGCTGTGGCCCAAAGCACTCTGTCTTCCAGTATTACCACCGGATACATACATGCCACAGACACATAATTGGGTGAACCTTTTCAGATTGTGACTCAGCTTTGCTAAAGTCCCCAACTAGAGGTGTCCAGGGTTCTTAAGCACACTCTTATTGCCTTGGATCACAACTCTTATTTCTCTATTTTTTTTCGATTTTTTTCTCTTTTTTTTTCTTTTTTTTTCGATATTTTTTTTTGAATAGAATCATTTTGATGATTTTTCAGATCCTCAGTAACATGTCTCCTTTTTCATCATTCTTTCAAGAGCCAACATTCATAAATCACAAATTCAAGATACATATGCACTGTTTAAGCATACATTCAGAGAACAAAAATATTACCACCACATCAAAATAATTAAACTGTTATAAAATTCAAAATTCATGCAATACTTCTTTTTTTCAATTAAGCACGTTTTTATTCAAGAAAGGTGATGGATTCATAGGACATTCATAACTTTAAGGCATAGACACTAAGACACTAATGATCACAAGATACAAACATGGATAAACATAAGCATAAAATTCGAAAAACAGAAGAATAAAGAACAAGAAAATCAAGGAACGGGTCCACCTTAGTGATGGCGGCTCTTTCTTCCTCTTGAAGATCCTATGGAGTGCTTGAGCTCCTCAATGTCTCTTCCTTGTCTTTGTTGCTCCTCCCTCATGATTCTTTGATCTTCTCTAATTTCATGGAGGATGATGGAGTGTTCTTGATGCTCCATCCTTAGTTGTCCCATGTTGGAACTCAACTCTCCTAGGGAGGTGTTTAATTGCTCCCAATAGTTTTGTGGAGGAAAGTGCATCCCTTGAGGGATCTCAGGGATCTCATGATGAGTGGGATCTCTTGTGTGCTCCATTCTTTTCTTAGTGATGGGCTTGTCCTCCTCAATGGGGGTGTCTCCATCTATGTCAACTCCCACTGAATAACAGAGGTGACAAATGAGATGAGGAAAGGCTAACCTTGCCAAGGTAGAGGACTTGTCCGCCACCTTATAGAGTTCTTGGGCTATAACCTCATGAACCTCTATTTCTTCTCCAATCATGATGCTATGGATCATGATAGCCCGGTCTATGGTAACTTCGGACCGGTTGCTAGTGGGAATGATTGAGTGTTGTATGAACTCTAACCATCCTCTAGCCACGGGCTTGAGGTCATGCCTTCTTAATTGAACCGGCTTTCCTCTTGAATCTCTCTTCCATTGGGCGCCCTCTTCACATATGACTGTGAGGACTTGGTCCAACCTTTGATCAAAGTTGACCCTTCTAGTGTAAGGATGTTCATCTCCTTGCATCATAGGCAAGTTGAACGCCACCCTCACACTTTCCGGACTAAAATCCAAGTATTTCCCCCGAACCATAGTAAGATAATTCTTTGGATTCGGGTTCACACTTTGGTCATGGTTCTTGGTGATCCATGCATTGGCATAGAACTCTTGAACCATCAAGATTCCGACTTGTTGAATGGGATTGGTAAGAACTTCCCAACCTCTTCTTCGGATCTCATGTCGGATCTCTGGATATTCACCCTTTTTGAGTGAAAAAGGAACCTCGGGGATCACCTTCTTCAAGGCCACAACTTCATAGAAATGGTCTTGATGCACCCTTGAGATGAATCTTTCCATCTCCCATGACTCGGAGGTGGAAGCCTTTGCCTTCCCTTTCCTCTTTCTAGAGGTTTCTCCGGCCTTGGATGCCATAAATGGTTATGGAAAAACAAAAAGCAATGCTTTTACCACACCAAACTTAAAATGTTTGCTCGTCCTCGAGCAAAAGAAGAAAGAAGAGAGTAGAAGAAAAAGAAATGAAGGAGATGGAGAGGGCTTTGTGTTCGGCCAAAAGGGAGAAGAAGTAGTGTTTAAGGTGTGTGAAAATGAAGGAGTGAAGGAGGGTTTATATAGGAGAGGGGGAGAGAGATGTTCGGCCATTTGAGGGTGGGTTTGGGTGGGAAAGTGGTTTGAATTTGAATGGTGAGGTAGGTGGGGTTTTATGAAGGATGGATGTGAGTGGTGAAGGGTTTTTGGGGAAGAGGTGTTGAGGTGATTGGTGAAGAAGAGAGAGAGTGGTAGGGTAGGTGGGGATCCTGTGGGGTCCACAGATCCTGAGGTGTCAAGGAAAAGTCATCCCTGCACCAAATGGCATGCAAAATCACGTTTTGTGCCATTTCTGGCGTTAAACGCCGGGCTGGTGCCCATTTTCTGGCGTTTAACGCCAGCATCTTGCCCCTTTCTGGCGTTTAATGCCAGTCTGGTGCCCCTTTCTGGCGTTAAACGCCCAGAATGGTGCCAGACTGGGTGTTAAACGCCCACCAGCTAACCTCACTGGCGTTTAAACGCCAGTGGGTGCGTCCTCCAGGGTGTGCTGTTTTTCTTCCTATTTTTCATTCTGTTTTTCATTCTGTTTTTGCTTTTTTCATGGATTTTGTGACTTCTTATGATCATCAACCTACAAAAGACATAAAATAACAAAAGAAAATAGTTAATTATAAAACATTGGGTTGCCTCCCAACAAGCGCTTCTTTATTGTCATTAGCTTGACAGAGGACTCTCATGGAGCCTCACAGATACTCAGAGCCATGTTGGAACCTCCCAACACCAAACTTAGAGTTTGAATGTGGGGGTTCAACACCAAACTTAGAGTTTGGTTGTGGCCTCCCAACACCAAACTTAAAGTTTGACTGTGGGGGCTCTGTTTGGCTCTGTTTTGAGAGAAGCTCTTCATGCTTCCTCTCCATGATGACAGAGGGATACCCTTGGGCCTTAAACACCAAGGATTCTTCATTCACTTGAATGATCAACTCTCCTCTATCAACATCAATCACAGCCTTTGCTGTGGCTAGGAAGGGTCTGCCAAGGATGATGGATTCATCCATGCACTTCCCAGTCTCTAGGACTATGAAATCAGTAGGGATGTAATGGTCTTCAACTTTAACCAGAACATCCTCTACAAGTCCATAGGCTTGTTTTCTTGAGTTGTCTGCCATCTCTAGTGAGATTTTTGCAGCTTGCACCTCAAAGATCCCTAACTTCTCCATTACAGAGAGGGGCATGAGGTTTACACTTGACCCTAAGTCACACAAGGCCTTCTTGAAGGTCATGGTGCCTATGGTACAAGGTATAGAGAACTTCCCAGGATCTTGCCTCTTTTGAGGCAGTGTCTGCCTAGACAAGTCATCCAGTTCCTTGGTGAGCAAAGGGGGTTCATCCTCCCAAGTCTCATTTCCAAATAACTTGTCATTTAGCTTCATGATTGCTCCAAGGTATTTAGCAACTTGCTCTTCAGTGACATACTCATCCTCTTCAGAGGAAGAATACTCATCAGAGCTCATGAATGGCAGAAGTAAGTCCAATGGAATCTCTATGGTCTCATTTTGAGCCTCAGATTCCCATGGTTCCTCATTGGGGAACTCACTGGAGGCCAGTGGACGTCCAGTGAGGTCTTCCTCAGTGGCGCTCACTGCCTCTTCTTCCTCCCAGAATTCGGCCATGTTGATGGCCTTGCACTCTCCTTTTGGATTTTCTTCTGTATTGCTTGGAAGAGTACTTGGAGGGAGTTCAGTAATTTTCTTGCTCAGCTGACCTACTTGTCCTTCCAAATTTCTGATAGAGGACCTTGTTTCAGTCATGAAACTTTGAGTGGTTTTGATCAGATCAGAGACCATGGTAGCTAAGTCAGAGGTATTTTGCTTAGAGCTCTCTGTCTGTTGCTGAGAAGATGATGGAAAAGGTTTGCTATTGCTAAACCTGTTTCTTCCACCATTATTGTTATTGAAACCTTGTTAAGGTCTTTGTTGATCCTTCCATGAAAGATTTGGATGATTCCTCCATGAAGGATTATAGGTGTTTCCATAGGGTTCTCCCATGTAATTCACCTCTTCTATTGAAGGGTTCTCAGGATCATAAGCTTCTTCCTCAGATGAAGCTTCCTTAGTACTGCTTGGTGCATTTTGCACTCCAGACAGACTTTGAGAAATCATATTGACTTGTTGAGTCAATATTTTGTTCTGAGCCAGTATGGCATTCAGAGTGTCAATCTTAAGAACTCCTTTCTTCTGACTAGTCCCATTGTTCACAGAATTTCTTTCAGAAGTGTACATGAATTGGTTATTTGCAACCATTTCAATCAGTTCTTGAGCTTCTGCAGGCGTCTTCTTCAAATGAAGAGAGCCTCCAGCAGAGCTATCCAAAGACATCTTGGACAGTTCAGAGAGACCATCATAGAAAATACCTATGATGCTCCATTCAGAAAGCATGTCAGAAGGACACTTTCTAATTAATTGTTTGTATCTTTCCCAAGCTTCATAGAGGGATTCTCCTTCCTTCTGTCTGAAGGTTTGGACTTCCACTCTAAGCTTACTCAATTTTTGAGGTGGAAAGAACTTTGCCAAGAAGGCATTGACTAGCTTTTCCCAAGAGTCCAGGCTTTCTTTAGGTTGAGAGTCCAACCATGTTCTAGCTCTGTCTCTTACAGCAAAAGGGAATAGCATAAGTCTGTAGACCTCAGGGTCAACCCCATTAGTCTTAACAGTGTCACAGATTTGCAAGAATTCAGCTAAAAACTGATGAGGATCTTCCAATGGAAGTCCATGGAACTTGCAATTCTGTTGCATTAGAGAAACTAATTGAGGCTTAAGCTCAAAGTTGTTTGCTCCAATGGCAGGGATAGAGATGCTTCTCCCATAGAAGTCGGGAGTAGGTGCAGTAAAGTCACCCAGCACCTTCCTTGCATTGTTGGCATTGTTGTTGTTTTCGGCTGCCATGAGTTCTTCTTCTTTGAAGAATTCGGTCAGGTGCTCTAAAGAGAGTTGTGCTTTGGCTTCTCTGAGCTTTCTCTTCAAGGTCCTTTCAGGTTCAGGATCAGCCTCAACAAGAATGCCTTTGTCTTTGCTCCTGCTCATAAGAAAGAGAAGAGAACAAGAAAATGTGGAATCCTCTATGTCACAGTATAGAGATTCCTTTAGGTGTCAGAGGAAAAGAAGAGTAGAAGACAGAAGTAGAAAATTCGAACTTATCAGAGAAGATGGAGTTCGAATTTTGCATTAAGGAATAGTGTTAGTCCATAAATAGAAGGATGTGAGAAGGAGGGAAGTAATTTTCGAAAATTAAGTGAAAAATTTTGAAAGCATTTTTGAAAAACATTACTTAATTTTCGAAAATGAAAATGGAAAAGAAATCAAGTGATTTTTGAAAAAGATTTTGAAATTAGAAATCAAAAAGATTTGATTGAAAACTATTTTGAAAAAGATGTGGTTAAGAAGATATGATTGATTTAAAAAAAATGTGATTGAGAAGATATGATTTGAAAAATATTTTAAAAAGATTTGATTTGAAAATTAAAAACTTGACTAACAAGAAAAGATATGATTCAAACATTAAACCTTTCTCAACAGAAAAGGTAACATACTTGAAATGTTGAATCAAATCATTAATTGATAGTAAGTATCTTTGAAAATGGAAAGAAATTGATTTTGAAAAATATTTGATTGAAAAAAATGATTTGAAAAAGATTTGATTTTGAAAAGATTTTGAAAACTAAAAAAAAAATTGATTTGAAAACAAAATCTCCCCCCTCTAGCCATCCTAGCGTTAAACGCCCAGAATGGTGCACATTCTGGCGTTTAACGCCCAAAATACTACCCTTTTGGGCGTTAAACGCCCAACCAGGTATCCTGGCTGGCGTTTAAACGCCAGTTTGTCCTTCTTCACTGGGCGTTTTGAACGCCCAGCTTTTTCTGTGCAATTCCTCTGCTGTATGTTCTGAATCTTCAATTCTCTGTATTATTGACTTGAAAAGACACAAATTAAAAATATTTTTGGATTTTTAATAATAAGGAAAAATCAAAATGCAACAAGAATCAAATAACAATGCATGCAAGACACCAAACTTAGCAGTTTGTATATTACTGACACTAACAAAATGAAAATGCATATGAGACACACAAAACAATCAAGTCAATTGAATTCAAAGATCAGAGCAAGTAGATCATCAAGAACATCTTGAAGATCACTAAGATACATGAATGAATGCATGCAATTGCCACCAAACTTATGATGAGACACTAGACTCAAACAAGAAATATTTTTGGATTTTATGATTTTTTTTGAATTTTTTTTTTGTGTTTTTCGAAAATTAAATGAAAAAAAAGATATCAAAATTCTTAATGAGAATTCCAGGAATCAGTGCAATGCTAGTCTAAGACTCCGGTCCAGGAATTAGACATGGCTTCACAGCCAGCCAAGCTTTCAAAGAAAGCTTCGGTCCAAAACACTAGACATGGCCAATGGCCAGCCAAGCCTTAGCAGATCACTGCTCCAAAAGCAAGATTGATAAAAATCAACAAGCTCTTGTGGTGATAAGTTGAAACCTCGGTCCAATGAGATTAGACATGGCTTCTCAGCCAGCCAGATTTCAACAAATCATCATGAAACTCTAGAATTCATCTTCAAGAATTTCGAAAAAAAATAAATACCTAATCTAAGCAACAAGATGAACCGTCAGTTATCCAAACTTAACAATCCCTGGCAATAACGCCAAAAACTTGGTGTTGTTGCCGGATCTTGGCACTGATGTTACCAAAAGCTTGCTCAAAACTTGAACAATCCCCGGCAACGGCGCCAAAAACTTGGTGCGCGAAATTGTGAACAATACTTTTTCACAACTCTCATAATCCCCGGTCATGAACCCCAAAAACTTGGTGTTCAATACCATGGCATTACACAACTTCGCACAACTAACCAGCAAGTGCACTGGGTCGTCCAAGTAATAAACCTTACGCGAGTAAGGGTCGATCCCACGGAGATTGTTAGTATTGAAGCAAGCTATGGTCATCTTGTAAATCTTAGTCAGGCAAACTCAATTGGATATGGTGATGAACGAAAATAACACAAAGGTAAAGATAGAGATACTTATGTAATTCATTGGTAGGAACTTCAGATAAGCGCATGAAGATGCCTTCTCTTCCGTCTCTCTGCTTTCCTACTGTCTTCATCCAATCCTTCTCATTCCTTTCCATGGCAAGCTTGTGTAGGGTTTCACCGTTGTCAATGGCTACCTCCCATCCTCTCAGTGAAAGCGATTGCATATGCTCTGTCACAGCATAGCGGAATTCAGCTGTCGGTTCTCGGTCAGGCCGGAATAGAATCCATCGATTCTTTTGCGTCTGTCACTAACGCGCCGCCTGCTAGGAGTTTGAAGCACGTCACAGTCATTCAGTCATTGAATCCTACTCAGAATACCACAGACAAGGTTAGACCTTCCGGATTCTCTTGAATGCTGCCATCAGTTCTCGCCTATACCACGAAGACTCTGATCTCACGGAATGGTTGGCTCGTTTGTCAGACGAGCACTCGGTTGTCAGGCGATCAACCATGCATCGTGCAATCAGGAATCCAAGAGATATTCACTAGAGCCTTGATCGCTTGTAGAACAAGAGTGGTTGTCAGTCACCTTGTTCATGGGTGAGAATGATGATGAGTGTCACGGATCATCACATTCATCAAGTTGAAGAACGAGTGATATCTTAGAACAAGAACAAGCGGAATTGAATGGAAGAATAATAGTAATTGCATTAATACTCGAGGTACAGCAGAGCTCCACACCTTAATCTATGGTGTGTAGAAACTCCACCGTTGAAAATACATAAGCATAAGGTCTAGGCATGGCCGAATGGCCAGCCTCCCAAAGAGGGTTCAATCATAAAAACATGATCAAAAGATCCAAAGATCGAAAGACTCCCTAATACAATAGTCAAAGGTCCTACTTATAGAAAACTAGTAGCCTAAGGTGTACAGAAATGAGTAAATGACATAAAAATCCACTTCCGGGCCCACTTGGTGTGTGCTTGGGCTGAGCAATGAAGCATTTTCGTGCAGAGACTCTTCTTGGAGTTAAACGCCAGCTTTAGTGCCAGTTTGGGCGTTTAACTCCCATTTGGGTGCCAGTTCCAGCGTTTAACGCTGGGATTCCTGAGGGTGACTTTGAACGCCGGTTTGGGCCATCAAATCTTGGGCAAAGTATGGACTATCATATATTGCTGGAAAGCCCAGGATGTCTACTTTCCAACGCCGTTGAGAGCGCGCCAATTGGGCTTCTGTAGCTCCAGAAAATCCACTTCGAATGTAGGGAGGTCAGAATCCAACAGCATCTGCAGTCCTTTTTTTGGTCTCAGAATCAGATTTTTGCTCAGGTCCCTCAATTTCAGCCAGAAAATACCTGAAATCACAGAAAAACACACAAACTCATAGTAAAGTCCAGAAAAGTGAATTTTAACTAAAAACTAACAAAAATATACTAAAAACTAACTATATCATACTAAAAACATACTAAAAACAATGCCAAAAAGCATACAAATTATCCGCTCATCAGCGTGCCATGCCTGGGTTCTCAAGTGGCACGCCCAAGTAACTTCTTGGAGCTGGCGTGCCATGCCTTTGACACCAAGTGGCACGCCATAGTGGAGGTTCTTCTTGAGATGGTGAGTTGGCGTGCCACGCCCCTTTGCTCAAGTCGCACACCCATAGTAGTTGATGAGTCAGGCGTGCCACGCCGCGTGACATGCCAATACACTTGTGTTTGGACTTTTTCTCTGGACTTGAGTACTGGCATGCCATGCCAGTGCATTTTTGTGGCGTTTGCTCCCAAGTGGCATGCCAGTTTCATACGCCCAGCTTCTTGTTTGTCTTCTTCCCATTTTTGATGCCTTTTTTCACCTGAAATTCAGCACAACACATCTCAAAGTAGTGTACCATAATATTCATCAAATAATGCATGAATTGTGTTGATCAAATGAGATTTATGCTCTTTTATGGTCTTCTTTATGCAAAAAAGAAAGGTAGATTATGCAAGTCATTAACTACGTCCCACATATACAACCTTCTTCCCTACCAATGAACCTTCCCTTTCACACCAATGTGAAACTTTTCCACCCTTGACTTAAGACCATCAAGACCTTCAAGTTCTTCTCCAAGAGCAAGAAGGATCCTGAAGAACTCAAGGGCAAATCATGGCTACCAAAGACGAAGTGGTAAACCGCTTAATCCTCCTATGCTCATCCGATCAAGGCATTCCTCTTGAGGAATGTGAGGGATCAACTAAAGCCTATAGTGAAGAGGAGAGCGTGGAGCCACAAGGGGAAGAAGAAGGGTTAGAGCTTGAAGTGCAATAAGAGGAAGATAGTGAAGTATGTGAACCAGAAGATAGAAGGGGAGAATTGAGGGAGGTTGATCAATATGAGGATTCCATCATCAGTGATTTTTTGTCCTCCTTGATCAATCCCTTTGATGATCCTAATGAGCCTCTTCCCATTGAGCTTGAGAAAGACATAGAGGTAGACTTCTCACAACCTCCTTGTTGTGATGTGAGTGATGGGGAAGAGGAGGAAGAGGTTGATAAAGAAGGAGTGGACAACCAATAGCATATTGAGTGGGTGGCAATTTCACCTATGAGCTTTATTGCCCCCACCAATATGCTATCTTGGAATCGGATTACCAACTCAAGGTCCTTCTTGGGTTGGTACATGGTGGAGGAAGGAGTAGTGGTTGCCGAGCAATTCCAGGGTTCTTCAAGAAAATCAATTCAAGAATTGGAGTTCAAGTGAGGAGTAAACCATAATTGGGTGATTTTTGGAATATGTTGTGTTGCTATAAGGGTCAACTGAGACTTTGTTCATTGGTGCACGAAATTGGGATCATCAACAATGGTACCAAAAACTTGGTAGCGCTCTCAAACGTGAATCACACTTAGTCACAACTCCGCACAACTAACCAGCAAGTGCACTGGGTCGTCCAAGTAATACCTTACGTGAGTAAGGGTCGATCCCATGGAGATTGTTGGTATGAAGCAAGCTATGGTTATCTTGTAAATCTCAGTTAGGTGGATAATAAATGTTATGGAGTTTTCGAATAGTAAATAAAGCAGAAAATAAAGATAGAGTTACTCATGTAATTCAATGGTGGGAATTTCAGATAAGTGTATGGAGATGCTTGTCCCTGTTGGATCTCTGCTTTCTTACTGCCTTCCTTGAATCCTTCTTATTCCTTTCCATGGCAAGCTGTATGTAGGGCATCACCGTTGTCAATGGCTACATCCCATCCTCTCAGTGAAAAAGGTCCAAATGCTCTATCACGGCACGGTTAATCATCTGTCAGTTCTCGATCATGTTGGAATATAATCCCTTGATTCTTTTGCGTTTGTCATCGCGCCAAACAATCACGAGTTTGAAGCTCGTCACAGTAATTCAATCCCTGAATCCTACTCGGAATACCACAGACAAGGTTTAGACTTTCCGGATTCTCATGAATACCGCCATCAATCTAGCCTATACCACGAAGATTCTGATTAAGGAATCCAAGAGATATGCACCCGGTCTGAGGTAGAACGGAAGTGGTTGTCAGTCACGCGTTCATAGTTGAGAATGATGATGAGTGTCATGGATCATCACATTCATCATGTTGAAGTGCAACGAATATCTAAGAATAGGAATAGCTGAATTGAATAGAAAATAGTAGTAATTGTATTAAAACTTGAGGTACAGCAGAGCTCCACACCCTTAATCTATGGTGTGTAGAAACTCCACCATTGAAAATACATAAGTGATGAAGGTTCAGGCATGGCTGAATGGCCAGCCCCCCAAACATGATTAGAAGACCGAATGGTTAAAAGACTTTACAATCAAAGACACTGAATACAATAGTAAAAAGTCCTATTTATACTAGACTAGCTACTAAGGTTTACAGAAGTAAGTAATTGATGCAGAAAACCACTTCCAGAGCCCACTTGGTGTGTGATTGGGCTGAGCTTGAGCTTTACACGTGCAGAGGCTTTTTTTGGAGTTGAACGCCAAGTTGTAACGTATTTTTGGCGTTCAACTCTGGTTCGTGACGTGTTTCTGGCGTTTGACTCCAGAATGTAGCATGGAACTGGCGTTGAGCGCCGATTTACGTCATCTAATCACGAATAAAGTATGAACTATTATATATTGCTGGAAAGCTCTGGATGTCTACTTTCCAACGCCATTGAGAGCGCACCATTTAGAGTTCTGTAGCTCCCGAAAAGTCATTTCGAGTGCAGGGAGGTCAAAATCCAACAGCATCAGCAGTCCTTTGTCAGCCTTTTATCAGAGTTTTGCTCAGGTCCCTCAATTTCAGCCAAAAATTACCTAAAATCATAGAAAAAAACACAAACTCATAGTAAAGTCCAGAAATGTGAATTTAGCATAAAAACTAATGAAAACATCCCTAAAAGTAGCTAGATCCTACTAAAAACAATCTAAAAACAATGCCAAAAAGCGTATAAATTATCCGCTCATCAGAACACCAAACTTAAATTGTTGCTTGTCCCCAAGCAACTGAAAATAAATTAGGATAAAAAGAAGAAAATATACTATAAATCCCAACATATTAATGAATATTAATTCTAATTAGATGAGCGGGACTTGTAGCTTTTTGCCTCTGAACAGTTTTGGCATCTCACTTTTTCCCTCGAAGTTTAGAATGATTGGCATCTATAGGAACTTAGAATTTCAGATAGTGTTATTGATTCTCCTAGTTAAGTTTGTTGATTCTTGAACACAGCTACTTTTATGAGTCTTGGCCGTGGCCCTAAGCATTTTGTTTTTTAGTATTACCACCGGATACATAAATGCCACAGACACATGACTGGGTGAACCTTTTCAGATTGTGACTCAGCTTTGCTAAAGTCCCCAGTTAGAGGTGTCCAGAGCTCTTAAGCACACTCTTTTTATTTTGGATCTCGACTTTAACCACTCAGTCTCAAGCTTTTCACTTGGACCTGCATGCCACAAGCACATGGTTAGGGACAGCTTGATTAGCCGCTTAGGCCTGGATTTTATTTCCTTGGGCCCTCCTATCCATTGATGCTCAAAGCCTTGGATCCTTTTTACCCTTGCCTTTTGGTTTTAAGGGCTATTGGCTTTTTCTGCTTGCTTTTTCTTTTTCTTTCTATTTTTTTCGCAAGCTTTTGCTTTTTCTTGCTTCAAGAATCAATTTCATGATTTTTCAGATTATCAATAGCATTTCTCTTTGTTCATCATTTTTTCAAGAGCCAACAATTTTAACATTCATAAACAACAAGATCAAAATTATGCACTGTTCAAGCATTCATTAAGAAGATAAAAAGTATTGTCACCACATCAATATAATTAAACTGAATTCAAGGATAATTTCGAATTTCATGTACTTCTTGTTCTTTTGAATTAGAAACATTTTTCATTTAAGAGAGGTGAAGGATTCATGGAATTATTTATAGCCTTAAGACATAGTTACTAAATACTAATGATCATGTAACAGAGACACAAATATAGATGACATAATAAGCATAAATACCGAAAAACAGAAAAATAAGAACAAGGAATGAATCCACCTTAGTGATGGTGGCGCTTTCTTCATGAAGAACCAAAGATGTCCTTGAGTTCTTCTATGTCTCTTCCTTGCCTTTGTTGCTCCTCCCTCATTGCTCTTTGATCTTCTCTAATTTCATGGAGAATGATGGAGTGCTCTTGATGTTCCACCCTTAATTGATCCATATTGTAACTCAAATCTTCAAGAGAAGTGTTGAGTTGTTCCCAATAGTTGTTGGGAGGAAAGTGCATCCCTTGAGGAATCTCCGGGATTTCTTGGTGATGAGCTTCCTCAAGCGTCTCTTGGGTTCCATGAGTGGGCTCTATTGTTTGCTCCATCCTTTTCTTAGTGATGGGCTTGTCCTCCTCAATGGGGATGTCTCCTTCTATGATGACTCCAGCTGAGTAACATAGATGGCAAATAAGATGAGGAAAAGCTAGCCTTGCCAAGGCAGAGGGCTTTTCGGCTATTTTGTAGAATTCAAGGGAGATGACTTCATGAACTTCTACTTCCTCTCCATTCATGATGCTATGAATTATGATGGCCCGATCCACAATAACTTCATATCGGTTGCTAGTGGGGATGTGGAGTGTTGGATGAACTCCAACCATCCTCTAGCCACAGGCTTGAGGTCCAGTCTTCTTAATTGAACCGGCTTACCTTTGGAGTCTCTTTTCCATTGGGCTCCTTCAACACATATGTCCCTAAGGACTTGGTCCAACCTTTGATCAAAGTTGACCCTTCTTGTGTAGGGGTGTGCATTTCCTTGCATCATGGGCAAGTTGAATGCCAACCTCACATTTTCCGGACTAAAATCTAAGTATTTCCCCCGAACCATTGTAAGATAGTTCTTTGGATTCGGGTTCATACTTTGATCATGGTTCCTAGTGATCCATGCACTGGCATAGAACTCTTGAACCATCAGGATTCCGACTTGTTGAATGGGGTTGGTCAGAACTTCCCAACTTCTTCTTTGAATCTCATGTCGGATCTCCGGAAACTCATTTTTCTTGAGCTTGAAAGGGACCTCAGGGATCACCTTCTTCTTAGCCACAACATCATAGAAGTGGTCTTGATGGGCTTTGGAGATGAATCTCTCCATCTCCCATGACTCAGAGGTGGAAGCTTTTATCTTTCTTTTCCCTTTTCTAGAGGTTTTTCCGGCCTTAGGTGCCATCAATGGTAATGGAAAAACAAAAATCTTATGCTTTTACAACACCAAACTTAGAATATTGCTTGCCCTCGAGCAAGAGAAGAAAGAAAAGAAGAAGAAGAAGAGAAAATATGGAGGATAGTGGAGAAAGGTGTATTCGGCCAAGGTATAGGAGAGGGAGTTGTGTTGTGTGAAAATTAAGGAGAATAGAGGGGTTTATATAGTGAGGGGAGAGGGAGTAGGTTCGGCTATTTAGGGTGGGTTTGGGTGGGAAAGAAATTTTGAATTTTGGTGGTAGGTGGGGTTTATGGGAAAGAGTGGATGGATGTGAGTGGTGAAGGGGGTAATTGAGAAGAGAGATTGAGGTAATTGGTGAAAGGTTTTGGGGAAGAGTGTTTATTGGAAAGAGAGGATGAATGTTGAGAAGAGGGGAGAATATGGTAGGTGGGGATCCTATGGGGTCCACAGATCCTGAGGTGTCAAGGATTTACATCCCTGCACCAATTAGGCATGTACAATGCCTTTGCATGCAATTCTGGCATTTAAACGCCAAGGTGATGCATGTTCTGGGCGTTCAACGCCCAACTGCAGCATGTTTGTGGCGTTGAATGCCAGCCAAATGCTCCTTACTGGCGTTTAAACGCTAGTAAGTCCTTCCTCTAAGGTGTGATTTTTCTTCTGCTATTTTTGATTTTATTTTTAATTTTAGTATTTTTTTCGTGACTCCACATGATCATAAACCTAATAAAACATAAAAGAACAATGAAAATTAAATAAAATTAGATAAATAAAAATTAGGTTGCCTCCCAATAAGCGCTTCTTTAATGTCAATAGCTTGACAGTGGGCTCTCATGGAGCCTCACAGGTGATCAGGTCAATGTTGTAGACTCCCAACACCAAACTTAGAGTTTGGATATAGAGATTCAACACCAAACTTAGAGTTTGGCTGTGGCCTCTCAACACCAAACTTAAAGTTTGATTGTGGGGGCTTTGTTTGACTCTGTACTGAGAGAAGCTTTTCATGCTTCCTCTCCATTGTTAAAGGAGAAGATCCTTGAGCCTTAAACACAAGGTAGTCCCCATTCAATTGAAGGACTAATTCCCCTCTGTTAACATCTATCACAGCTCCTGCTGTGGCTAGGAAAGGTCTTCCAAGGATGATGCATTCATCCTCCTCCTTCCTAGTGTCTAAGATTATGAAATCAGTAAGGATGTAAAGGCCTTCAACCTTTACCTACACGTCCTCTACCAATCCATAAGCTTGTTGATGAGCGGATAATTTATACACTTTTTGGCATTATTTTTAGTATGTTTTTAGTATGTTTTAGTTAGTTTTTAGTATATTTTTATTAGTTTTTAGTTAAAATTCACTTTTCTGGACTTTACTATGAGTTTGTGTGTTTTTCTGTGATTTCAGGTATTTTTTGGCTGAAATTGAGGGACCTGAGCAAAAATCTGATTCATAGGCTGAAAAGGACTGCAGATGCTGTTGGATTCTGACCTCCCTGCACTCGAAGTAGATTTTCTGGAGCTACAGAAGCCCAATTGGCTCGCTCTCAACGGCGTTGGAAAGTAGACATTCTGGGCTTTCCAGCAATGTATAATAGTTTATACTTTGCCCGAGATTTGATGGCCCAAACCGGCGTTTCAAATCAGCACAAGAATGCCCGGCGTTAAACGCCGGAACTGGCACAAGAATGGGAGTTAAACGCCCAAACTGGCATAAAAGCTGGCGTTTAACTCCAAGAAAAGTCTCTACACATGAAAGCTTCAATGCTCAGCCCAAGCACACACCAAGTGGGCCCGGAAGTGGATTTTTATGTCATTTACTCATTTCTGTAAACCCTAGGCTACTAGTTCTCTACAAATAGGACCTTTTGCTATTGTATTCTCATCCTGAGATCTAGGAATCTTTTGATCATTTTCGATCTTAGGATCATCTTTGGACGCCTAGTTCTTAGATCATTGGGAGGCTGGCCATTCGGCCATGCCTAGACCTTGTTCTTATGTATTTTCAACGGTGGAGTTTCTACACACCATAGATTAGGGTGTGGAGCTCTGCTGTACCTCGAGTATTAATGCAATTACTATTGTTCTTCTATTCAATTCAGCTTATTCTTGTTCTAATATATTCACTTGCACTCAAGAACTTGATGAATGTGATGATTATGTGATGCTCATCATCATTCTCACTTATGAACGCGTGCCTGACAACCACTCCCGTTCTACAAGCAAACAAGGCTTGAATGTTTATCTCTTGGATTCCTTAATCAGAATCTTCGTGGTATAAGCTAGAATTGATGGCGGCATTCAAGAGAATCCGGAAGGTCTAAACCTTGTCTGTGGTATTCTGAGTAGGATTCAATGATTGAATGACTGTGACGAGCTTCAAACTCCTGAAGGCTGGGCGTTAGTGACAGACGCAAAAGAATCAATGGATTCTATTCCAACCTGATTGAGAATCGACAGATGATTAGCCGTGCCGTGACAGGGTGCGTTGAACATTTTCACTGAGAGGACGGGACTGTAGCCACTGACAACGGTGATGCCCAACATACAGCTTGCCATGGAAAGGAGTAAGAAGGATTGGATGAAGACAGTAGGAAAGCAGAGAGACGGAAGGGAAAAAGCATCTCCATTCGCTTATCTGAAATTCTCACCAATGAATTACATAAGTATCTCTATCTTTACTTTATGTTTTATTCATATATCATCCATAACCATTTGAATCTGCCTGACTGAGATTTACAAGGTGACCATAGCTTGCTTCATACCAACAATCTCCGTGGGATCGACCCTTACTCGCGTAAGGTTTATTACTTGGACGACCCAGTGCACTTGCTGGTTAGTTGTGCGAAGTTGTGAAATTATGATTAGACCATAGTATTGAGCACCAAGTTTTTGGAACCATTACCGGGGACTATTTGAGTTGTGAAAAGTAGAGATCACAATTTCGTGCACCAAGTTTTTGGCGCCGTTGCCGGGGAATTAAATGTCCTAACTACAATTTCGCATTTGTTCCCTGCAATAACAGTGCCAAGTTTTGATCCGGCAACAACACCAAGTTTTTGGCGCCGTTGCCGGGGATTGTTTTGAGTATGGACAACTGATGGTTCATCTTGTTGCTTGGATTAGGCATTTTTCAGAGTTCTTAAGAATGAATTCTAGTGTTTCAAGGTGATGTTCTTATCATCACCAAAGCTGATTGATTCTCATTAATTTAGCTCTTGAATGTAATGTCCTGCTGAAGCTTGGCTAGCCATGTCTAATTTCTTTAGACTGAAGCTTTAGACTAACATTGCATGATTCCTGGAATTCTCATTAAGAATTTTGATATATTTATTTTCTTCTCCACTTAATTTTCGAAAAATCCAAAAAAATTTACAAAATCATAAAAACCAAAAATATTGTATGTTTCTTGTTGAGTCTAGTGTCTCATGTTATGTTTGGTGTCAATTGCATGTTTCTGTTCTTCTTGCATTCATTCATGTGTCTTAAGTGATCTTCAAGATGTTCTTGATGATTTCCTTGCTCTGATCTTTAAATTCTCTTATCTTGAGTATTTTTGTTGTTTCTCATATGCATTCTCATTTTGTTAGTGTCAGTAGTATACAAACTTCTAAGTTTGGTGTCTTGCATGCATTGTTTATTTGATTTTAGTTGCATTTTGATTATTCCTCATTATTAAAAATCCAAAAACATTTTAATTTGTGTCTTTTCAAGTAAATAATACAGAGAATTGAAGATTCAGAACATACAGCAGAGGAATTATACAGAAAAGGCTGGACGTTCAAAACGCCCAGTGAAGAAGGAAAACTGGCGTTTAAACGCCAGCCAGGGTGCCTGGTTGGGCGTTTAACGCCCAAAAGGGTAGTGATTTGGGCGTTAAACGCCAGAATGTATACCATTCTGGGCGTTTAACGCCAGGATGGCACAAGAGGGAAGATTCTGTTTTTAACTCAAATTTTTTTTCAAGTTTTCAAAATTTTTCAAAATCAAATCCTTTTCAAATCATATCTTTTCAATCATATGTTTTCAAAATCAATTTCTTTCCTTTTTCAAAAATACTTGCTATCAATTAATGATTTGATTCAACATTTCAAGTATGTTGCCTTTTCTGTTGAGAAAGGTTTAATGTTTGAATCATATCTTTTCTTGTTAGCCAAGTCATTAATTTTTAAAAGCAAATCTTTTTAAATTGTTTTTCAAATCATATATTTTCAATCATATCTTTTTAAAACCATAACTTTTCAATCATATCTTTTTAATCACATCTTTTTCAAAATAGTTTTCAATCATATCTTTTTGATTTCTAATTTCAAAATCTTTTTCAAAAATCACTTGATTTTTTTTTCCAATCTTAGTTTTCGAAAATCAATTACTATTTTTCAAAATGTTTTTTTTTTAAAAAAAAAATCTTTTACTTTGTTTTCAAAAATTTCTTCCCCTCTTCTCACATCTTTCTATTTATGGACTAACACTATTCCTTAATGCACAATTCGAACTCCATCTTTCTTGATAAGTTTGAATTCTCTACTTCTTCCTTCTATTTTTCTTTTCCTCTAACACCTCAAGGAATCTCTATACTGTGACATAGAGGATTCCCTATTTTCTTATTCTCTTCTCTTTCATATGAGCAGGAGCAAAGACAAAAGCCTTCTTGTTGAGGCTGACCCTGAACCTGAAAAGACCTTGAAGCGAAAGCTAAGAGAAGCTAAGGCACACCTTTCTGTAGAGGACCTAACAGAAATCTTCAAACAGGAAGAACCCATGGCAGCCAAAAACAACAACAATGCCAACAATGCAAGGAAGGTGCTGGGTGACTTTACTGCACCTACTCCCGACTTCTATGGGAGAAGCATCTCTATCCCTTCCATTGGAGCAAACAACTTTGAGTTTAAGCCTCAATTAGTTTCTCTGATGCAACAGAATTGCAAGTTCCATGGACTTCTATTGGAAGATCCTCATCAGTTTTTAGCTGAGTTCTTGCAAATCTGTGACACTGTTAAGACTAATGGGGTTGACCCTGAGGTCTACAGACTTATGCTATTCCCTTTTGCTGTAAGAGACAGAGCTAGGATATGGTTGGAATCACAACCTAAAGAAAGCCTGAACTCTTGAGAAAAGCTAGTCAATGCCTTCTTGGCAAAGTTCTTTCCACCTCAAAAATTGAGTAAGCTTAGAGTGGAAGTCCAAACCTTCAAACAGAAGGAAGGAGAATCCCTCTATGAAGCTTGGGAAAGATACAAACAATTAATCAGAAAATGTCCCTCTGACATGCTTTTTGAATGGAGCATCATAGGTATTTTCTATGATGGTCTGTCTGAACTGTCCAAGATGTCATTGGATAGCTTTGCTAGAGGATCTCTTCATCTGAAGAAGACGCCTACAGAAGCTCAAGAACTAATTGAAATGGTTGTAAATAACCAATTCATGTACACTTCTGAAAGGAATCCTGTGAACAATGGGACAAATCAGAAGAAAGGAGTTCTTGAGATTGATACTCTGAATGCCATATTAGCTTAGAACAAGATATTGACTCAGCAAGTCAATTTGATTTCTCAAAGTCTATCTGGAATGCAAGCTGCACCAGGCAGTACTAAGGATGCTTCATCTGAAGAAGAAGCTTATGATCCTGAGAACCCTTCAATGGAAGAGGTGAATTACATGGGAGAACCCTATGGAAACACCTATAATTCTTCATGGAGAAATCATCCAAATCTCTTATGGAAGGATCAACAGAGACCTCAACAAGGTTTCAACAATAATACTGGTGGAAGAAACAGGGTTAGCAATGGCAAGCCTTTTCCATCATCTTCTCAGCAACAGACAGAGAATTCTAAGCAGAGGCATCCTGACTTAGGAACCATGGTCTCTGATCTAATCAAAACCACTCAAAGTTTCATGACTGAAACAAGGTCTTCCATTAGGAATTTGGAGGCACAAGTGGGACAGCTGAGTAAGAGAATTACTGAACTTCCTCCTAGTACTCTTCCAAGCAATACAGAAGAGAATCCAAAAGGAGAATGCAAGGCCATTAACATGATCCGCATGGCCGAACTAGGAGAGGAGGGAGAGGCAGTGAACACCACTGAGGAAGACCTCAATGGACGTCCACTAGCCTCCAATGAGTTCCCTAATAAGGAACCATGGGAATCTGAGGCTCACACTGAGACCATAGAGATTCTAATGGATTTACTTCTGCCATTCATGAGCTCTGATGAGTATCCTTCCTCTGAAGAGGATGAGTATGTCACTGAAGAGCAAGTTGCTAAATACCTTGGAGCAATCATGAAGCTAAATGACAAGTTATTTGGTAATGAGACTTGGGAGAACGAACCTCCTTTGCTCACCAAAGAACTGGATGACTTGTCTAGGCAGGGATTACCTCAAAAGAGACAAGATCCTGGGAAGTTTTCAATACCTTGTACCATAGGCACCATGACCTTTAAGAAGGCTCTGTGTGACTTAGAGTCAAGTGTAAACCTCATGCCTCTCACTGTAATGGAGAAGCTAGGGATCTTTGAGGTACAAGCTGCAAGAATCTCACTAGAGATGGCAGATAACTCAAGAAAACAAGCTTATGGACTTGTAGAGGATGTTCTGGTAAAGATTGCAGACCATTACATCCCTGCTGATTTCATAGTCCTAGAGACTGGGAAGTGCATGGATGAATCCATCATCCTTGGCAGACCCTTCCTAGCCACAGCAAAGGCTGTGATTGATGTGGACAGAGGAAAATTGATCATTCAAGTGAATGAAGAATCCTTTGTGTTTAAGGCTCAAGGATATCCCTCTGTCACAATGGAGAGGAAGCATGAAGAGCTTCTCTCAAAACAGAGTCAACCAGAGCCCCCACATTCAAACTCTAAGTTTGGTGTTGGGAGGCCATAACCAAATTCTAAGTTTGGTGTTGAACCCCCACATTCAAACTCTAAGTTTGGTGTTGGGAGGTTCCAACATTGCACTGAGTATCTGTAAAGCTCCATGAGAGCCCACTGTCAAGCTACTGACATTAAAGAAGCACTTGTTGGGAGGCAACCCAATGTTATATTTTATCTATTTTCCTTTGTTATTTTATGTTTTCTGTAGGTTGATGATCATGGAAAGTCACAAAATCAGTTGAAAAAGCAAAAACAGAATGAAAAATAGAAAGAAAAATAGCACACCCTGGAGGAAGAACCTGCTGGCGTTTAAACGCCGGTAAGGGTAGCAAATGGGCGTTTAACGCCTAGTCTGGCACCATTCTGGGCGTTTAACGCCAGAAAGGGGCACCAGACTGGCGTTAAACGCCAGGAAAGGGCAAGAAGTTGGCGTTAAATGCCAGAAATGGGCACCAGCCCGGCGTTTAACGCCAGAATTGGCATAGATAGCATTTTTGCTTGCCACTTGGTGCAGGGATGACTTTTTCTTGACACCTCAGTATCTGTGGACCCCACAGGATCCCCACCTACCCCACCACTCTCTCTCTTCTTCACCCATTCACCAATCACCTCAACACCTCTTCCCCAAAAACCCCTCGCCTATCAAATCCCATCTTTCTCTTTACCACTCACATCCATCCTTCATTAAACCCCACCTACCTCACCATTCAAATTCAAACCACCTTCCCTCCCAAACCCACCCTCTCATAGCCGAACCCTACCCCTCTCTCCACCCCTATATAAACCCATCTTCACTCCTTCATCTTCACACAACCTAAACACTACTTCTCCCCCTTGGCCGAATCACAAAGCCATCTCCATCTCCTCTATTTCTTCTTCTTCTACTCTCTTCTTTCTTCTTTTGCTCGAGGACGAGCAAACCTTTTAAGTTTGGTGTGGTAAAAGCATTGCTTTTTGTTTTTCCATAACCATTTATGGCATCCAAGGCCAGAGAAACCTCTAGAAAGAGGAAAGGGAAGGCAAAAGCTTTCACCTCCGAGTCATGGGAGATGGAGAGATTCATCTCAAGGGTGCATCAAGACCACTTCTATGAAGTTGTGGCCTTGAAGAAGGTGATCCTCGAGGTCCCTTTTAAACTCAAAAAGAGTGAATATCCGGAGATCCGACATGAGATTCAAAGAAGAGGTTGCGAAGTTCTTACCAACCCCATTCAACAAGTCGGAATCTTAATGGTTCAAGAGTTCTATGCCAATGCATGGATCACCAAAAACCATGATCAAAGTGTGAACCCAGACCCAAAGAATTGGCTTACAATGGTTTGGGGGAAATACTTAGATTTTAGTCCGGAAAATATAAGGTTGGCATTCAACTTGCCCATGATGCAAGGAGATGAACACCCTTACACTAGAAGGGTCAACTTTGAGCAAAGGTTGGACCAAGTCCTCATAGACATCTGTGAAGAGAGCGCCCAATGGAAGAGAGATTCAAGAGGGAAGCCGGTTCAACTGAGAAGGCATGACCTCAAGCCCGTGGCTAGGGGATGGTTGGAGTTTATCCAACGCTCAATCATTCCCACTAGCAACCGGTCCGAAGTTACTATAGACCGGGCAATCATGATCTATAGTATCATGATTGGAGAAGAAGTAGAAGTTCATGAGCTTATAGCCCAAGAACTTTATAAGGTGGCGGACAAGTCCTCTACCTTGGCAAGGTTAGCCTTTCCTCATCTCATTTGTCATCTCTGTTATTCAGTTGGGGTTGACATAGAGGGAGACATCCCCATTGATGAGGACAAGCCCATCACCAAGAAAAGGATGGAGCAAACAAGAGATCCCACTCATCATGAAATCCCTGAGATGCCTCAAGGGATGCACTTTCCTCCACAAAACTATTGGGAGCAAATCAACACCTCTCTAGGAGAATTGAGTTCCAACATGGGACAACTAAGGGTGGAGCACCAAGAACATTCCATCCTCCTCCATGAAATTAGAGAAGATCAAAGAATCATGAGAGAGGAGCAACAAAGGCAAGGAAGAGACATTGAGGAGCTCAAGCACTCCATAAGATCTTCAAGAGGAAGAACGAGCCGCCATCACTAAGGTGGACCCGTTCTTTAATCTCCTTATTCTTTATTTTCTTGTTTTTCGAATTTGATGCTTATGTTTATCCATGTTTGTGTCTTATTACATGATCATTAGTGTCTTAGTGTCTACGCCTTAAAGTTATGAATGTCCTATGAATCCATCACCTTTCTTAAATGAAAAATGTTCTTAATTGAAAAAGAGAAGAATTGCATGAATTTTGAATTTTATAACAGATTAATTATTTTGATGTGGTGGCAATACTTTTGTTTTCTGAATGTATGCTTAAACAGTGCATATGTCTTTTGAATTTGTTGTTCATGAATGTTGGCTCTTGAAAGAATGATGAAAAAGGAGACATGTTACTGAGAATCTGAAAAATCTTAAAAAAACGATTCTTGAAGCAAGAAAAAGCAGTGAATACAAAAAAAAAGAGAGAGAAAAACAAAAAAAAAGAAAAAAAAAGAGAGAAAGAAATAAAGCTGTGATCCAAGGCAAAAAGAGTGTGCTTAAGAACCCTAGACACCTCTAATTGGGGACTCTAGCAAAGCTGAGTCACAATCTGAAAAGGTTCACCCAATCATGTGTCTGTGGCATGTATGTATCCGGTGGTAATACTGGAAGACAGAGTACTTTGGGCCACAGCCAAGACTCATAAAGTAGCTGTGTTCAAGAATCATAATACTTAACTAGGATAATCAATAACACTATTTGGATTCTGAGTTGCTAGAGAAGCCAATCATTCTGAATTTCAAAGGATAAAGTGAGATGCCAAAACTGTTTAGAGGCAAAAAGCTAAAAGCCCCGCTCATCTAATTAATACTGATCTTCATAGATGTTTTTGGAATTCATTGTATATTCTCTTCTTTTTATCTTATTTGATTTTCAATTGCTTGGGGACAAGCAACAATTTAAGTTTGGTGTTGTGATGAGCGGATAATTTATACGCTTTTTGGCATTATTTTTAGTATGTTTTTAGTATGTTTTAATTAGTTTTTAGTATATTTTTATTAGTTTTTAGTTAAATTTCACTTTTCTGGACTTTACTATGAGTTTGTGTGTTTTTCTATGATTTCAGGTATTTTCTGGCTGAAATTGAGGGACCTGAGCAAAAATCTAATTCAGAGGCTGAAAAGGACTGCAAATGCTGTTGGATTCTGACCTCCCTTCACTTGAAGTGGATTTTCTAGAGCTACAGAAGCCCAATTGGCGCGCTCTCAACGGCGTTGGAAAGTAGACATTCTGGGCTTTCCAGCAATATATAATAGTCCATACTTTTCCTGAGATTTGATGGCCCAAACCGTCAAGTGCACTGGGTCGTCCAAGTAATACCTTACGTGAGTAAGGGTCGATCCCACGGAGATTGTCGGCATGAAGCAAGCTATGGTTATCTTGTAACTCTTAGTCAGGAGATCAATAATTCTCAGGTTTAATTGTGAAAAGTAGAAGAACATGAAATAAATACTTGTTTTACAGTAATGGAGAACAGGTTGAGGTTTTGGAGATACTATATCTTCTGAATCTCTGCTTTCCTACTGTCTTCTTCTTCATACACGCAAGGCTTCCTTCCATGGCAAGCTGTATGTAGGGTTTCACTGTTGTCAATGGCTACCTCCCATCCTCTCAATGAAAATGTTCAACGCGATCTATCACAGCACGGCTATTCATCTGTCGGTTCTCGATCATCTCGGAATAGAATCCAGTGATTCTTTTGCGTTTGTCACTAAAGCCCCACAATCGCGAGTTTGAAGCTCGTCACAGTCATTCAATCCCTAAATCCTACTCAGAATACCACAGACAAGGTTTAGACCTTCCGAATCCTCAAGAATCGTCGCCAATGTATTCTAGCTTATACCACGAAGATTCTGGCTAAAGAATCCAAGAGATATCCACTCAATCTAAAGTAGAACGGAGGTGGTTGTCAGGCACATGTTCATAGGTGAGAATGATGATGAGTGTCACGGATCATCACATTCATCAAGTTGAGGAGCAAGTGATATCTTAGAATGGAAACAAGCGTGTTTGAATGAAAAACAGTAGTAATTGCATTAATCCATCAAGACACAGCAGAGCCCCTCACCCTCAACCATGGGGTTTAGAGACTCATGCCATAGAAGGTACAATATGAAACGTGTAAAGTGTCATGAGGTCCAGATACAATGTCAAAAGATCCTATTTATAGTGACTAGTAACCTAGGATATACAGAAATGAGTAAATGACGTAAAAATCCACTTCCGGGGTCCACTTGGTGTGTGCTTGGGCTGAGAATTGAAGCTTTCACGTGTAGAGACTTTTCCTGGAGTTAAACGCCAGCTTTTGTGCCAGTTTGGGCGTTTAACTCCAACTTTTGTGCCAGTTCCAGCGTTAAACGCTGGGAATTCTGAAGCTGATTTGTAACACCAGATTGGGCCATCAAATCTCGGGCAAAGTATGGACTATGATACATTGCTGGATAGCCCAGGATGTCTACTTTCCAATGCAATTGAGAGCGCATCAATTGGGCTTTTGTTGCTCCAGAAAATCCACTTCGAGTGCAGGGAGGTCAGAATCCAACAGCATCTGCAGTCCTTTTTCAGCCTCTGAATCAGATTTTTGCTCAGGTCCCTCAATTTCAGCCAGAAATTACCTGAAATCACAGAAAAACACACAAACTCATAGTAAAGCCCATAAAAGTGAATTTTAAATAAAAACTCATAAAAACATACTAAAAACTAACTAACATGTACTAAAAACATACTAAAAACAGTGCCAAAAAGTGTATAAATTATCTGCTCATCACAACACCAAACTTAAATTGTTGCTTGTCCGCAAGCAACTGAAAATCAAATAGGATAAAAAGAAGAGAACATCTTATAGACTCCAAAATATCAATGAAATTAGCTCCAATTAGATGAGCGGGACTAGTAACTTTTTGCCTCTGAACAGTTTTGGCATCTCACTTTATCCTTTGCAGTTTAGAATGATTGGCATCTGTAGGAACTTAGAATTCAGATAGTGTTATTGATTCTCCTAGTTAAGTATGATGATTCTTGAACACAACTACTTTATGAGTCTTGGATGTGGCCCAAAGCACTCTGTCTTCCAGTATTACCACCGGATACATACATGCCATAGACACATAACTGGGTAAACCATTTTAGATTGTGACTCAGCTTTGCTAGAGTCCCCAATTAGAGGTGTCCAGGGTTCTTAAGCACGCTCTTTTTGCCTTGGATCACTTTTTATATTTTTTTTACCCTTGCCTTTTTGTTTAAAAAGGGTTATTGGCTTTTTCTGCCTGCTTTTTTTTTTGAATTCACTACTTTTTCTTGCTTCAAGAATCAATCTGATAATTTTTCAGATCCTCAATAACATTTTTCCTTTTCCATCATTCTTTCAAGAGCCAAAAAGTTTAACATTCTTTAATCAACAAATTCAAAAGACATATGCACTGTTCAAGCATTCATTCAGAAAACAAAAAGTATTGTCACCACATCAAACTAATTCAACTAGTTTCAGAGATGAATTCGAAATCCTGTACTTCTTGTTCTTTTGTGATTAAAGAATTTTTTATTTAAGAGAGGTGATGGATTCATAGGACATTCATAGCTTTAAGACATGAACCTTAAATTTTATTAATCATGAATTAAGAACAAGACTCAAAAATAAATATAAGATAAGACTAATAGTAATAGAAAACAAAAATTTAAATGACTCTAAAATAGACTCCTAATGATAGAGGTTATCACAGAGTTAGGACTCAACAACCTTGATTTTGAGAAGTGGATGCTCCCTCAACTTGTGGGGTATTTGACCCTTCAAGGGAGAGCATGCAGTTTTGATTCTGCTGTTCTTCCTTAATTTGTTCCATAGTTTCTTGCAGCTTGGCAACAGATGCTTCTAGGCTGGCCCAGTAGTCAATTTCAGGAAATTCAGGGAGGAATTCCTGCGCCCTCCTTTTGATAGAGTTATCTTGCATTTGTCCTTCCATTGACTTCTTGGTGATTGGGTGTTCAATTGGGATAAATTCATCTACTCCCACCCTTACCCCAGCATCTTTACATAGCAAAAAGATTAAGCTTGGGTAAGCCAGTTTGGCTTCAGTGGAGTTCTTGTTTGCAATTGTGTAAATCTCACAAGCAATCAGATGATGAATCTCCACTTCTTTTCCCATCATAATGCAATAAATCATCACTTCTCTCTTGACCGTGACCTCAAAACGGTTGTTAGTGGGCAATATAGAATGCCCAATGAAGTCTAGCCAACCTCTTGCAATTGGTTTGAGATCTCCCCTCTTGAGTTGGTTTGGGACACCTTTTGAATTGGTTGTCCACTTAGTTCCAGGGAGGCATATGTCCTCTAGAACTTGATCCAACCTCTTATCTACTCTCACCATTCTCCTATTAAAGGATTCAGGATCATCTTGTAGTTGAGGCAATTCGAAGACCTCTCTTATTTTGTCTAGATGGAAGTAAATAATTCTCCCTCTGACCATGGTTCTGTAGGTATGAAAAGCAGTTCCAGTCATTCTTTGCTTATCTGTCAGCCACAGATTTGAGTAGAATTCCTGAACCATGTTTCTTCCAACCTTTGTCTCAGGGTTGGTTAGAACTTCCCATCCTCTGTTTCGAATTTGCTCTTGGATCTCCGGATATTCATCTTCTTTCAGATCGAATCTGACTTCCGGAATCACTGATCTCAGACCCATTATTTTGTGGTAATGGTCTGCATGTTCTTTGGTTAAGAACTTCTCTTGACTCCAAAGATTCTTTGGATTATTCTCTTTCTTGCCTTTTAAATTGGTTTGTTTTCCCTTAGGAGCCATGCTCTTGATAAATCTTGGCTTAGTGATCACAGAAAAGCACACCAAACTTAGATGTTTGCTTGCCCTCAAGCAAAAGAAAGGAAAGAGGAGAGAGAGGAA
Organism: Arachis hypogaea; assembly: GCF_003086295.3. NCBI lineage: Eukaryota > Viridiplantae > Streptophyta > Magnoliopsida > Fabales > Fabaceae > Arachis > Arachis hypogaea. Next base: position 86,791,107 of record NC_092039.1, read on the forward strand.
GAGAGCAAATTCAAATGGTGGGGAGAGAGGGATGGCCAAATGTGTATTTATAAGGGAGGGGGAGAGATTTCGAAAATTTTGAAGGAGATTTGAGAAGATATGGAAAGAATTTGAGAAGATATTTAATTTTTGAAGAAGATTTGGAAAGGATTTGAAAGAGATTTGAAGAATGATTTAGATAATTGTTTAATTTTTGAAATTTGAAGGTGAATGATGAAAGTTTGTAATGTGTTTGTGTAGAAAATGATGGATCAAAATAAGAAAGTTTGAAAAAATTTGAAGTGGAAAACAAAATCTCTGTCCCCTACCTTTCTAGCGTTAAACGCCCAAAATGGTATCCATTCTGGCGTTTAACGCCCAAATAGTGGCCATTATGGGCGTTTAGCGCCCAGCCAGGTACCCTGGCTGGCGTTAAACGCCAGAAACCCCTTCATCACTGGGCGCTTTGCTAAACACCCAGGATGCTACAATCCTGGCGTTAAACGCCCAGAATGGTACCCATTCTGGCGTTTAACGCCCAAAATGGTACCTTTACTGGCGTTAAACGCCCAGAATGGTATCCATTCTGGCGTTTAACACCCAGAGTACCCTTTACTGGCGTTTTCTTGCCAGCAAACTCCTTTTCTCTGCTTTTTGCACTGAATCCTTCTGTAACTCTGTGAATTCCTTCAATTTTGATGATCAACCTTGAAGAATGTATGTCAGTATTCTATTAAGTAAAATAAATCACCTGCTAATAGCTGGGTTGCCTCCCAGTAAGTGCTTCTTTATTGTCTTTAGCTAGACCTTTACTGTGCTTCATTCAAGCCTCAGTTTTGAGCATTCTTGCTCAAAATTACTTTCAAGATAATGTTTGATCCTCTGTCCATTAACAATGAACTTTTTATCAGAATCAATATCTTGAAGCTCAACATATCCATATGGTGACACTCCTGTAATCACATACGGACCCCTCCACGGGGATTTAAGTTTTCCTGGGAAATAGTCTGAGCCTAGAGTTGAAGAGCAGAACTTTTTGTCCTGGCCAAAGACTCTGGATGACAACTTCTTGTCATGCCACTTCTTTGCCTTTTCCTTATAAAATTTTTGCATTTTCAAAGGCACTGAGTCTGAACTCCTCTAGCTCATTTAGCTGGAGCAATCTTTTTTCACCGGCTAACTTAGCATCCATGTTTAGGAATCTGGTTGCCTAGTAGGCTTTATCTTCCAGTTCCATGGGCAGATGACAGGCCTTCCCATACACAAGTTGGTATGGAGAGGTTTCTATAGGAGTCTTGAATACTGTTCTGTATGCCCACAGAGCATCATCCAAGCTCTTTGCCCAATCCTTTCTACGGGCAATAACAGTCCGTTCCAGGATTCTTTTTAGCTCTCTATTAGAGACTTCAGCTTGCCCATTTGTCTGTGGATGATATGGAGTTGCTACTTTGTGGCTAATTCCAAATCGGACCATAGCAGAGTACAGCTGTTTATTGCAGAAATGAGTGCCCCCATCACTGATTAGTACTCTGGGAACACCAAACCTGCTGAAGATGTATTTCTGGAGGAATTTCAGCACGATCTTAGTATCGTTATTGGGAGTGGCAATTGCTTCCACCCATTTAGATACATAGTCTACTGCTACTAGAATATAAGTGTTTGAGTATGATGGTGGGAAGGGACCCATGAAGTCAATACCCCATACATCAAACAACTCAATCTCTAAGATCCCCTGTTGAGGCATGGCGTAACCATGAGGCAAGTTACCAGCTCTTTGGTAACTATCACAGTTACGCACAAACTCTCGGGCATCCCTATAGAGAGTAGGCCAGTAGAAGCCACATTGGAGGACTTTAGTGGCTGTTCGCTCACTTCCAAAATGTCCCCCATAATGCGATCCATGACAATGCCATAGGATCTTCCGTGCTTCCTCTATAGGTACACATCTACGGATCATTTCGTCTGCACATCTCTTAAAGAGATATGGTTCATCCCATAGGTAGTACTTGGCATCTGAAATTAATTTTTTTCTTTGCACTCTGCTGTACTCCTGGGGTATGAACCTCACAGCTTTATAGTTTGCAATGTCTGCAAACCATGGAGCTTCCTGAATGGCAAAGAGTTGCTCATTGGGAAAGGTCTCAGAGATCTCAGTAGAGGGGAAGATGATCAGCTACTGGTTCTATCCAGGACAGATGATCAGCTACCTGATTCTCTGTCCCTTTTCTGTCTCTTATTTCTATATCAAACTCTTGCAGAAGCAACACCCACCTTATGAGCCTGGGTTTTGAATCATGCTTTGTGAGTACGTATTTAAGAGCAGCATGGTCATTGTACACAATCACGTTTGACCCTACTAAGTAGGACCTAAACTTGTCAATGGCATAAACCACTGCAAGTAACTCTTTTTCTGTGGTTGTGTAATTCTTCTGTGCATCATTTAGAACACGACTAGCATAATAAATGACGTGCAGAAGCTTGTTGTGCCTCTGTCCCAACACTGCACCAATGGCATGGTCACTGGCATCATATATTAGTTCAAATGGTAATGTCTAATCTGGTGCAGAGATGACTGGTGCTGTGACAAGCTTGGCTTTCAAGGTCTCAAACGCCTGCAGACACTCTGTGTCAAACACAAATGGCGTGTCAGCAGCTAGCAGGTTGCTTAGAGGTTTTACAATTTTTGAAAAGTCCTTTATGAACCTTCTGTAAAATCCTGCATGCCCTAGAAAGCTTCTGATTGCCTTAACATTGGTAGGTGGTGGTAATTTTTCAATTACTTCTATCTTTGCTAGATCCACCTCTATTCTCTTGCCTGAAATTTTGTGCCCAAGGACAATTCCTTCAGTCACCATAAAGTGACATTTTTCCCAGTTTAAGACCAGGTTAGTCTCTTGGCACCTTTTCAAGACAAGTGCTAGATGATTAAGACAAGAGCTGAATGAGTCTCCATATACTGAGAAGTCATCCATGAAGACTTCCAGGAACTTCTCTACCATATTAGAGAAGATGGATAGCATGCATCTCTGAAAAGTTGCAGGTGCATTACACAAACCAAAAGGCATTCTTCTGTAAGCAAACACGCCAGAAGGGCAAGTGAATGCTGTTTTCTCTTGGTCCTGAGGATCTGCTGCAATTTGGTTGTAACCTGAATAGCCATCCAAAAAGCAGTAATAATCATGATCCGCTAGTCTTTCTAGCATTTGGTCTATGAATGGTAAAGGAAAATGATCCTTTCTGGTGGCTGTATTGAGCCTTCTGTAGTCAATACATATACGTCACTCTGTAACTGTTCTTGTGGGAACCAGTTCATTCTTTTCATTATGAACAACTGTCATGCCTCCCTTCTTGGGGACAACTTGGAAAGGGCTCACCCAGGGGCTATCAGAAATAGGATAAATAATCCCAGCCTCTAGTAACTTAGTGACCTCTTTCTGCACCACTTCCTTCATGGCTGGATTTAGCCGCCTCTGTGGTTGAACCACTGGCTTGGCATTATCTTCCAATAGGATCTTGTGCATGCATCTTGCTGGGCTAATGCCCTTAAGATCACTTATGGACCACCCAAGAGTTGTCTTATGTGTCCTTAGCACTTGAATTAGTGCTTCCTCTTCCTGTGAGTTTAAAGCAGAGCTTATGATCACTGGAAAAGTGTCACCTTCTCCCAAAAATGCATACTTCAAGGATGGTGGTAGTGGCTTGAGCTCGGGTCTAGGAGGTTTATCCTCTTCCTGAGGAATTTTTAGAGGTTCTTTTATTTCCTCTGGTTCCTCCAGGTTAGGCTGAACATGTTTAAATATATCCTCAAGCTCAGATTCGAGACTCTCAGTCATATTGATCTCTTCCACTAAAGAGTCAATAATATCAGCGCTCATGCAGTCATTTGATGTGTCTGGATGCTGCATAGCTTTGACAGCATTCAACTTGAACTCATCCTCATTGACTCTCAGGGTCACTTCCCCTTTTTGTACATCAATGAGAGTTCCTCCAATTGCTAGGAAGGGTCTTCCTAGGATGAGAGTTGCACTCTTGTGCTCCTCCATTTCCAGCACTACAAAATCAGTTGGAAAGGCAAATGGCCCAACCTTGACAATCATGTCCTCAATTATGCCTGATGGATATTTAATGGAGCCATCAGCAAGTTGGAGACATATCTGGGTTGGTTTGACTTCTTCAGTCAACCCAAGCTTTCTGATAGTGGATGCAGGTATTAGGTTGATACTTGCTCCAAGGTCACATAGGGCTGTCTTGGTACAAGCACCTTCTAATGTGCATGGTATCATAAAGCTTCCTGGATCTTGAAGCTTCTCTGGTAAGCTTTTCAGAAGGACTGCACTGCATTCTTCAGTGAAAAACACTTTTTCAGTTTCTCTCCAATCCTTCTTATGACTTAAGATCTCTTTCATGAACTTAGCATAAGAAGGTATTTGCTCAAGTGCCTCTGCAAACGGAATCTTTATTTCAAGAGTCCTTAGATAGTTTGCAAAGCGGGCAAATTGTTTATCCTGTTTCGCTTGGCGGATTTTCTGAGGATAAGGCATCTTGGCTCTATATTCTTCAACCTTAGTTGCTGCAGGTTTATTCCCTACAGAGGTGGTTGGAGAAGCCTTCTTAGAGGGGTTACTATCAGCACTCTCAGGTGTTTGATTCCTCATTGGCGTTTGAATGCCAGGACTGGGTGCAGGATGGGTGTTTAACGCTAGCTTTCCACCCTTTTCTGGCATTTGAACGCCAGAACTGGGCAAGGAATGGGCGTTTAACGCCAACTTTTCCCCCCTTTCTGGCGTTTGAACGCTAGGAGTATTCCTCTCTGGGCTCTTACTGTCCTTAGAGGGATTTTGGGAAGTGGTTTGGTTTTCCTTTGTCAGTTGTTCCTTTCTTGGCTTTTTGCTACTTTGAGTAGTGTTATTTAATGTCTTCCCACTCCTTAGTTGAACTGCTTGGCATTCTTCTGTTATCTGTTTAGATAACTGCTGTTTTGTCTGATTCAACGGTGATTATATATTCTTGTTAGCAATTTTAGTTTCTTGGAGCATCTCTTTAAATTCTGCTAACTGTTTTGTCATTAGGAGTAATTGCTGATTAAGCTCAACAACCTGTTCATGAGGATTAGGATTAGTAGTTACTGCCATGGCTTCTTCTTTTGTAGAGGGCTCATTGTTAGAGTACAAATGTTGATTTCTAGCAATAGTATCTATGAGTTCTTGAGCCTCTTCAATTGTCTTTCTCATGTGTATAGATCCACCAGCTGAGTGGTCTAAAGACATCTGAGCTTTTTCTGTAAGCCCATAGTAGAAGATGTCTAAATGTACCCACTCTGAAAACATTTCAAAGGGGCATTTCCTTAGCATACCTCTGTACCACTCCCAGGCATTATAAAGGGATTCATTATCCTCTTGTTTAAAGCCTTGGATGTCCAGCCTCAGCCGTGTCATCCTTTTTGGAGGGTAAAATTGATTCAGGAATTTGTCTGATAACTGTCTCCATGTTCTTATACTTGCTGTGGGTTGGTTATTCAACCACCTCTTAGCTTGATTTTTTACAGCAAATGGAAACAGTAATAATCTGTAGACATCCTGATCCACCTTTTTATCACGTACTGTGTCAGCAATTTGTAAGAACTGTGCCAGAAACTCAGTAGGTTCTTCCTGTGGAAGACCGGAATACTGGTAATTTTGCTGCACCATGATAATGAGTTGAGGATTTAGCTCAAAGCTGCTTGCTTTAATGGGAGGTATACAGATGCTACTCCCATATGTAGCTGTAATGGGGTTAGCATATGACCCCAGAGTCCTTCTGGACTGCTCAATTCCACTTAGGTCCATGATGGAGAAAGGGAGATGATATGGATTGCAAGTAGATTATTTTTTATTTATTTAATTAAAAGTGAACGAAAATAATAAACTAAAATAAACGGAAAAGAAAATAAAATAAAAATTCAAAAACTGAAAGAAAATAAAATCAAAGCAAATTGAAAACTAAATTAATTAATTAAATAAAAAGATTTTGAAATTAGCAATTAAAAAGATATGATTGAAAATTATTTTTAAAAATATATGATTGAAAATATATGATTTTGAAAATTAGTGCAAAATTTTGAAGATTTAAAGGAAAACACAAAGAAGACACCAAACATAGAAATTTTTAGAAAATCACACACAAATTTTCGAAAACCTAAAGGAAAACACAAGGAAGACACCAAACTTAGAATTTTTAAAGATCAAGAAAGGACTAAGAACATGCAAATTCAAAAAATTAAAAGAAAACAAAAGCATGCAATTGACACCAAACTTAAAATATGAAACTAAACCCAAATGAAAGACTCTAAACCAACAAAAATAAAATATTCCTAATCTAAGCAACAAGATAAACCGTCAGTTGTCCAAACTCGAACAATCCCCGGCAACGGCGCCAAAAACTTGGTGCACGAAATTGCAATCACACTCTTGCAATTCCGCACAACTAACCAACAAGTGCACTGGGTCGTCCAAGTAATACCTTACGTGAGTAAGGGTCGATCCCACGGAGATTGTCGGCTTGAAGCAAGCTATGGTTATCTTGTAACTCTTAGTCAGGAGATCAATAATTCTCAGGTTTAATTGTGAAAAGTAGAAGAACATGAAATAAATACTTGTTTTGCAGTAATGGAGAACAGGTTGAGGTTTTGGAGATACTCTATCTTCTGAATCTCTGCTTTCCTACTGTCTTCTTCTTCATACACGCAAGGCTCCTTCCATGGCAAGCTGTATGTAGGGTTTCACCGTTGTCAATGGCTACCTCCCATCCTCTCAGTGAAAATGTTCAACGCGCTCTGTCACAGCACGGCTATTCATCTGTCGGTTCTCGATCATGTCGGAATAGAATCCAGTGATTCTTTTGCGTCTGTCACTAACACCCCACAATCGCGAGTTTAAAGCTCGTCACAGTCATTCAATCCCTAAATCCTACTCAGAATACCACAAACAAGGTTTAGACCTTTCGGATCCTCAAGAATGGTCGCCAATGTATTCTAGCTTATACCACGAAGATTCTGGCTAAAGAATCCAAGAGATATCCACTCAATCTAAAGTAGAACAGAGGTGGTTGTCAGGCACATGTTCATAGGTGAGAATGATGATGAGTGTCACGGATCATCACATTCATCAAGTTGAGGAGCAAGTGATATCTTAGAATGGAAACAAGCGTGTTTGAATGAAAAACAGTAATAATTACATTAATCCATCAAGACACAACAGAGCCCCTCACCCCCAACCATGGGGTTTAGAGACTCATGCCGTAGAAGGTATAATATGAAGCATGTAAAGTGTCATGAGGTCCAGATACAATATCAAAAGATCCTATTTATAGTGACTAGTAACCTAGGATATACAGAAATGAGTAAATGACGTAAAAATCCACTTCCGGAGTCCACTTGGTGTGTGCTTGGGCTGAGCATTGAAGCTTTCATGTGTAGAGACTCTTCCTGGAGTTAAATGCCAGAGTTTGTGCCAGTTTGGGCGTTTAACTCCAACTTTTGTGCCAGTTCCGGCGTTAAATGCCGGGAATTCTGAAGCTGATTTGCAATGCCGGTTTGGGCCATAAAATCTCAGACAAAGTATGAACTATTATACATTGTTGGAAAGCCCAAGATGTCTACGTTCCAACGCAATTGAGAGCGCATCACTTGGGCTTCTGTAGCTCCAGAAAATACACTTCGAGTGCAGGGAGATCAAAATCCGACAGCATCTATAGTCCTTTTTCAGCCTCTGAATCAGATTTTTGCTCAGGTCCCTCAATTTCAGCAAGAAATTACCTAAAATCACAGAAAAACACACAAACTCATAGTAAAGCCTAGAAAAGTGAATTTTAAATAAAAACTCATAAAAACATACTAAAAGCTAACTAACATGTACTAAAAACATACTAAAAACAGTGCCAAAAAGTGTATAAATTATCCGCTCATCACACGGCACGGCTAATCATCTGTCAGTTCCCGATCATGTTGGAATAGAAACCCTTGATTCTTTTGCGTTTGTCATCATGCCCAACAATTGTGAGTTTGAAGCTCGTCACAGTCATTTAATCGCTAAATCCTACTCGGAATACCACAGACAAGGTTTAGACTTTCCGGATTCTCATGAATACCGCCATCAATCTAGCTTATACCACGAAGATTCTGATTAAGGAATCCAAGAGATATGCGCCTGGTCTGAGGTAGAACGGAAGTGGTTGTTGATGCCAGGGAATTTTGGCCAGTTTCACTGACCTTTTTTTTACTATTTTTAAGGTAGTTTCATGCATTTTCTTAGGAAATAAGCTAGTTTTGGGTAGATATTCACTTACATCTTGATTCAAGCATACATTGTGCACTTTACATGATTTCATGAGAATTTTTCATGAATTATATGATAAATTGGATGATGCATGATCCCATGATTAAGAGCAAGACTTTGATGCACTTTGTTTGATTGATTTCAGGCCAAAAGAAGAAGAGAAGAGCCACGTTAGTGGCTACGTTAGTTACACTAACGTGGGCACTAACGTGGAAGGAAGGAAAGCCACAACGTTAGTGAGAAAAGTTAGTGGCATTAACTTTGAAGAAAGGAAATGGAGCCAACGTTAGTGACACTTAACATTATCACTATCGTTGGACCAAGCTCATGAGTGGCCACGTTAGAGTCCACGTTAACCTAGTTAACGTGGCCTCTAACGTTAAGAAGGAAGGGGGAAGCCAACGTTAGTGACACTCAACATTGTCACTAACGTTGGCCAAAGCACATTAAGCCACGTTAACTCCCATGTTAACCTAGTTAACGTGGAAGCTAACGTGAAGGAACAAAGTGGTCGACAACGTTAGTGACACCCAACATTGTCACTAACGTTGGAAGCAACCACATAACCCCCCAAGGAGCCACGTTAACTTCCACGTTAACTTAGTTAACGTGGAGGCTAACGTGTGAAAAAAGAAGGTGCTCGCCAACGTTAGTGACACCCAAAATTGTCACTAACGTTGGAAGGAGCCACACATGTTACCATGAGCCACATTAACTCCCACGTTAACTTAGTTAACGTGGAAGTTAATGTGGTACCTGACAGCCTGACCATGCCTTCTTCAAACACGCATAACTTGAGCCACAAAACTCCAAATGAGGTGATTCTAGTGGTATTGGAAAGTAGGATTCCAGAGATTTTCAAGCATATATGGCACTACATGATTGACACTAAATTTGAGGAGAAAACCAGCCCCGAAAGTGCAATGATGAACATGGTATCAACCTGTATTAAGGTCAACTGACCTCTTCACCTTCCAAGAAGTGTAACTCGAGTTGTAGAGCTCCAAATGATGCGCTTCCAAAGGCATTAAAAAGTAGACATCCAGGGCTTTCTAACAATGTATAATAGTATGGGGTGGACACTAAGTTTGAGCTTCAGAAACTGGAAATAATGAAGCCCTGATCGCTAGCGTTATTGGCAATCAACATTTCCAGTAACGTTGGCATATATGCCAGCGACCATGTCCACTTCAAAAGAGCATAACTTGAGCTACAGAGATCCAATTGAGGTGATTCCAGTTGCGTTAGAAAGATGACATTCAGAGCTTTCCAACGATGTATAATACTCTATAGTGGGCATGAAATTGGAGCACAAACAAGAGGCATCTTTTAAGCCCCAAAAACACCAACTGGGCAGCAAGTGCAACGTTAGCCACAATAACTTTAGCACTAACGCCACACTTGTAGCGTTAGTGTGGCTAACGGTAGCACTAACATTGGCACCTGGACCTCAACTTTACTCACTTCTCTCTCAAGTCCACCTCAAAGCCCAAGCAAGCAAGCCCACAATTGTCAACCAATCAAGGCCACAAGAAGCATCTAGAATAGGAATTTTCATTTAAGTGTAATTTGCTTTTAATTTCATTTTGTAATTTAGGAGAGCCTATATAAAGGCCTTAGTTTTTACATTCAAGTAATTCTGGATTCTGGAGAATTGAAGGAAGGGGGAGAGGGTGAAAACCAATTCGAACTTCTGTGAATTGGCACACTCCAAGGGGAGTGGGTCTTCGGACCCCTCCCCTCCACCACTCTTCTTCCTTTTCTCTTCTTTTCTTCCTTAGGAGTAGTTTTAATTTAGTTGTAATTTTCATTTATGAATTTTGAAGTTTTAATTTTAGTTTTAATCTTCATATTTACTTTCTGCACTTTTCTTCTTTTCTATTTTGGTAGAGCAATGATCAACTAACTCTTTTCATTGGGTTAGAGAGCTCTATTGTGATTCAATGGATTAAGTGTAGTTCTTATTCTTCTTCTTCTATCTTTTCTCTTGATTTTACTTGAAAGCTTTCGATCTTCATCCAATTGGGTAGTTATCTTGGAAAAGAAGCTATTCATACTTGGATCTCTTTTGTACCTTGAAAGAGGAATGAAGGGATCAAGCTAGAAATGCTTTCTCATGCTGGACTAAATTGGGTTTGGATGGATATGTGACTATAATTCTCTCAACACTTGATTTGGGAAATGCATGTGGTATAATCAGTGACCATACTTCATCTCTTCTCATGAGCAATTGACCAAGGAATTGGCTATTGATCAAGATTTGAGAGATTGAATTACAAGAAATTGTAATTCAATCACTTAAGATTGCCAAGGAGATCAATGAGTGCATTGATTGAGGAAGAGATGAGAATGAACTTGATCCGGAGGATTGCAATATCTCTCGATCCCAATGTTCATTTTATTTTTAGTTCTTACATTTACTTTTCTTGCCATTTTACTTTTCTGCACTTTATTGCTTTCTTTACTTTTCTGTCAATTTACAATTCCTGCTGCTCCTCATCCAAATCTGAATCGTCTAACTAGGATAATCAATTAACCATTGATTGCTTAATCCGTTAATCTCTGTGGGATTCGACCTCACTCTATTGTGAGTTTTACTTGACGACAATTCGGTACACTTGTCGAAGGGAGATTTGTTACGAGACAAGTTTTCCCCCGATCAGTTGTCAGTCACGCGTTCATAGGTGAGAATAATGATGAGTGTCACGGATCATCACATTTATCATGTTGAAGTGCAACGAATATCTTAGAACAGGAATAGTTGAATTGAATAGAAAATAGTAGTAATTGCATTAAAACTTGAGGTACAGCAAAGCTCCACACCCTTAATCTATGGTGTGTAGAAACTCCACCGTTGAAAATACATAAGTGATGAAGGTTCAGGCATGGCCGAATGGCCAGCCCCCCAAACGTGATCAGAAGACCAAATGGTCAAAAGACTTTACAATCAAAGACACTGAATACAATAGTAAAAAGTCCTATTTATACTAGACTAGCTACTAGGGTTTACAAAAGTAAGTAATTGATGCAGAAATCCACTTCCGGGGCCCACTTGGTGTGTGCTTGGGCTGAGCTTGAGCTTTACACGTGCAGAGGCTTCTTTTGGAGTTGAATGCCAAGTTGTAACGTGTTTTTGGCGTTCAACTCTGGTTCGTGACGTGTTTCTGGCGTTTGACTCCAGAATACAGCATGGAACTGGCGTTGAGCGACGGTTTACGTCATCTAATCACAAATAAAGTATGAACTATTATATATTGCTGGAAAGCTCTGAATGTCTACTTTCCAATGCCGTTAAGAGAGCGCCATTTAGAGGTCTGTGGCTCCAGAAAATCTATTTCGAGTGCAGAGAGGTCAAAATCCAACAACATCAGCAGTCCTTTGTCAGCCTTTTATCAGAGTTTTGCTCAGGTCCCTCAATTTCATCCAAAAATTACCTGAAATCACAAAAAAACACAAACTCATAGTAAAGTCCAGAAATGTGAATTTAGCATAAAAACTAATGAAAACATCCCTAAAAGTAGCTAGATCCTACTAAAAACTCCTTAAAAACAATGCCAAAAAGCATATAAATTATCCGCTCATCATTCATCCAGCTTGGAGCATAGTGATCAACAAGAAGGTGACCGGACGCCTAGGATATGGGATCCCGGAGGAGCCTTAAGAACCAAGCTTGGATGGAGGTTCAAGGAGGAGTGGAAACACAAGCCACCCTAGCAAGAGTCTCCTCAACAAGTCAAACTTAAGGACTATAAACCAAAGTGCTAGGTGGAAGATACCCCACCATGGTAACATCTTTCTTACCCTTTCTCTTTGTTTATAGTCTTGGTATTGCATTTTTTGTTTATCTTGGTTAGCTTAGGATTAGTTTAATTTTGAGTTTGGTAGGTTAAGTTTTTGTATGGATCATGATTTTGGAAATGTTTGCTTATTTGGGGTTGAAAAATGTGTTGAGCTAAGCTGGGATGCCCTAGATTTTGAAGAAAAATTTTTGGAAAACAGGGCATCTGTGCGTGCACACCATGCTGTGCGTGCACACAAATCCGCATTTCTCATCACCTGTGTGGCCGCACAATCCTGTGCGTCTGCACACCCTTTGAAAACCCCTCTGGTGGGAGTGACGGCATGCCTTTTGCATCTGCTCAACCCACCCCATTTCGCCCTTATGCGTGCGCACAGAGTTGTGTGTGCTCGCACACATGATCATTCCACAAAAAAAGTGTTTTGTGCATGCGCACGCACACGCCTTGTTTCCCTCTCTGTCTAAAGCACTCGCACAGCTTGTGCGAGCGCACACCTCCCCTTTCTCATGAAGTGTGCGTATGCACACATACCTGTTCGTACGCACACATACCTGTGCGTACGCACAGGTGCTGTTTTGGGCAATTTTTGTTTTCATTTCTCCTTAAGCCCTAATGCACTCCTACCCCTTCCATTACCCCCTTTTCTTATTTTTCCATGTTTGTCTACTTATTTTACTTAGTTTTCATTGCATCTCATTTTCGTTTTAGTAATTATATTAGTTTTACTCTAGTTGTTATTAAATAATTTGCAAGTGTTTGTTTGTTAGTGATAGGGTTGCCTCTTGATTAAATACAATGCACTTATACTTTGCTTTAATATGCAAGTACCTAGTGGGTTTGAATACTCATGTTTTGATTATACCACTAGGAAAAATTATATAAGTGCATTGGATTAAGAGATTTGAGTTAAAATTACATGTTCATCGTGATTTTCATATCAAATTCATCACATGTCGAGTACTTGTTCCTTGTTAATGCTTTGCATTTGTTATTATCAAGCTTATCACTTTTTGTAACAAGTACCCTTCCATGTGACTTTTTCATTACGCTTCGTGATGAATAGGGAGTTTCTGTTCATTATTGAATTGGTTGTTGTTCATTGTGCTATTTTATATCAATCTTAACTTGCACAATTACAATAGCCAATATCTTAATCACTGAACTCACTTTCATAGTTACCTAGGGTTGCTTGTGCCTTAAGTTTTTCTCATTCTCCACTTGCAACTTAGGTTATCTTATTGAGAAACATATGCTCACTTTTTTGTGTGGATGCCACGTTAGCCGGCCGTTGTGTGTATTCCATACCGCTATGCCAAATTTCTCAATTAGATGCTTATTTACTCTCCCATTTACCTTTTGCGCAAGTGCGCTACTTGTTTATTCATTCTTTTGAGGATGAGACATACTGGCAAGGAGCCGGGAGAGGAGGAGGACACCAAGAATGAAGATGCCAAGCCCGCATTAGACTTGGAGATTTCGCCATAACTCGAGCCCTCCGCATCCACCAGCTGAAGGTGGAGGACCTTAGAGCCATTCTCCCCGGATTATGTGCGTGCACGGAGGACCGTGCAACGCTTAAGTGTGGGGGAGGATTCACCACTTTTGGGGGAGTAAACTTTCTTTTCCGAACACTTTGCACTTTAATTTTTGTTTTCTTTTGCTATGTTTCTTGTAGATATTTAGAGTGTTTTTGTTTATTGCATTGCATTTTCTTCATAGTTTATATCTATTGCATTTTGCATCATTTGCATGGTATATATTTATAGATAGAAGTTGTGATTGGATGATGTGAATAGCTTATGCCTAGTTCATTTTGATCCTAATTGTTCATGTTACTTTTTGCTTGTTGAAAATTAGGAAAGAACTAGGAAATTTTGAAAAATTTTGCATCCAGCACAACATACATACATACATATATAGGAAATAATTTTAGTGAAAAACAATACAAATTTTCCAAGAATTTTGTTTAAGGGCATTCTATTGAATTGATTTGGAAAATTGTTTTTAAACTTGCTTGAATGAATTTTTATGGAACATAGAAGAGAGAAAGAACAAAATACCTTGTGAGTTTTTTAGCTTTAATGAGTGGTTACGATCTTTAACCACTAATTTTGTTCATTGTGTGCCTTTCTCCTTCTATGATTGTATTCTCGATTTTACTTGATTCTTTATTTCCAATGTTTGATGTTTTGAACGCATTTAGCATGATTGAGGCCATTTTTGTATTAAACTCACTCACCCATATGGACCTACCCTTGCATCTACCTTTGTTAACCCCTTTTGAGCCTCTTAATCCCCTTTGTTCTAATTTTTAGCACATCACAACCCTAAGTAGAAAATCATGAATTACCTTGAATTTCATCTTTGATTAGCTTAGGTTGAGGAGTGTGTTTCATTTAAGTGTGGGGGAACTTTTGGGAAACATTGGTAGTGAATGAAAAAGTTTGTATTGGGTATGAATTGAAAAAGAAAAATTTTGAAAAATGGGTGCACATTCATGTATCAATTTTCTTTAACCATATGCATTTGTCATAGAAAAAGAAAAAGAAATAGAAATACATATATATATATATATATATATATATAGAAAAATAATAAGAATGGACAAAAATTGCCCTAAAAAAAATTTGATGAATAAGAAATGCATATGTGGATTTGGATGAAAAAGATGCATGAATGTGTATAAAAAGGGAATGGGAAGTTAGGTTGCATAGTTTGTGACTTGGTTGATATAGGTTGAGTTGGACACTTGAGCTAATCAAAGATTTAATTCCTTAGTCCACTTTGCCATATTTATCCTACCTTAACCCTAACCCCATTACAACCCTAATAAGACCTTATGATACTTGCACTCATGCATCACATATTTGTTGATTGTTAGATGAAAAGCAAATCCTTGAAAGCATGACTAGGAGGAGACTTGAGTGAATTGACCCTAAAACACCGAGCGTTAAGAGTGTATACGCACCAAGTGAGGGTTCGATCACTCGACTCTATGTTTCCATACTTCTTATCATGTATTCTTGCAAGTTGCTTCATTTTGATGAGTTGAATCAATTCTTTAGATC
Organism: Arachis hypogaea; assembly: GCF_003086295.3. Classification (NCBI taxonomy): domain Eukaryota; kingdom Viridiplantae; phylum Streptophyta; class Magnoliopsida; order Fabales; family Fabaceae; genus Arachis; species Arachis hypogaea. The sequence goes on from NC_092039.1 coordinate 86,806,266, forward strand.
TTGAGTGTATTGGATTATTCCTTTACTTAGCCCTATATGTCTATATACTTGCTTGGAAATTTGATTGTTTGTTTTTACCAACCCAATAGGATACTATAGTCTATATAGTTATATATAATATATATACATACCTGCATGCATCTAGATAATTGCATTCAATAAGTTGTTTTCCTTTGAGGACATGCTATTGTTTAAGTGTGGAAGAATTGATGAGTCCATATTTGACGATGTATTTTAGCTTGATTTGGATGGATTTCATCACATAAACTCACACTTAAGCACCATAATAGCATACTTTTGTGTTTGATCCCTAAATTGGACCTAAATGTGAAAACATGCAATTTTGTGCTTGAAATGAGCAATTTAATTCTACTTTTATGTCATTCGATGCCGTGATATGGTTTGTGAGTGATTTTAGGCCTTGAAGGCAAGAATGGATAGCCAAAAGTAGAAGAAAGCATGTACAAGGGAGAAAGTATGAAGAAAATAAAGGAGGAGAGCTTAGTCATGTTTGCGTGCGCACAAAGATGCGTGCGTACGCACAGAAGGAATTAGCATGCGTGTGTGTGTACAACTACTTGTGCGTACGCACAAGAACCTAAGCAGAGCAAATCCAGAGCATCGCGAAGTGTGCGTGTGCACAACCATCTATGCGTACGCACAAGTGAAAATTTGGCGAAGTGTGCGGACACACACGTCTGTGCATCCGCACAAGTCCCAGTGCCTTCATTAAAAATGCACGTGCACTCGCGATTTGGGGCTTCTTTTGGCCCATTTCTGAAGGCTTGAGGCTAGTTCAAGAGGCTATATTAAGGGAGCAACAACACAAGAGCTTAGAGAGCCATCTGAGAATAGGAAAAACACATAGTAGAAGTTGGAGTAGTGTAGATTAGGAAATTCTCTCCTAGGGTTTTAGTTAGGGTTTGTAGCATTTTATACTTCAAGTTTGATTTTGGATTCTAGAAACTTTCATTGTAAGTATTCCATTAATTGTCTCTTTTAATACATTGCTTATTCTACATTTTCTCTTGTTTTCATCTCTCTTGTCAATATTTATTTTGCTTTGCAATTTTGGATTCCTAGTTGTTTAATTTGATGTTTGATGGCTCTTTTATGTTTGTTTGCATTGCTTTTATTGAGTTTGTGATGAGCGGATATTTTATACGCTTTTTGGGAGTAATTTCATGTAGATTTTAGCATGTTTCAGTTAGTTTTTAGTAGAATAATATTAGTTTTTAGGCAAAAATCATATTTCTGGACTTTACTATGAGTGTGTGTATTTTTCTGTGATTTCAGGTATTTTCTGGCTGAAATTGAGGGAGTTGAGCAAAAATCTGACTTAGGCTGAAAAAGGACTGCTGATGCTGTTGGATCCTGACCTCCCTGCACTCGGAATGGATTTTCTAGAGCTACAGAAGTCCAATTGGCGCGCTCTCAACGGCGTTGGAAAGTAGACATCCAGGGCTTTCCAGCAATATATAATAGTCCATACTTTGCGCGAAGATAGACGACGTAACTTGGCGTTGAACGCCAAGTTCATGCTGCTGTCTGGAGTTAAACGCCAGAAAAACGTCATGATCCGGAGTTGAACGCCCAAAATACGTCATAACCTGGAGTTTAACGCCAAGAAAGGCCTCTACTCGTGGATAGCTTTAGTCTCAGCCCCAGCACACACCAAGTGGGCCCCAGAAGTGGATTTCTGCACCAATTATCTTTGTTTATTCATTTTCTGTAAACCTAGGTTACTAGTTTACTATTTAAACAACTTTTAGAGACTTATCTTGTACCTCATGACATTTCAGATCTGAATTACATACTTTTTTGACGGCATGAGTCTCTAAACTCCATTGTTGGGGGTGAGGAGCTCTGCAGCGTCTCGATGAATTAATGCAATTGTTTCTATTTCACTCAAACGTGTGTATGGTCCGATCTAAGATGTTTATTCGCGCTTAATTATGGAAAAGGTGATGATCCGTGACACTCATCACCTTCCTCAACCCATGAACATGTGTCTGACAAACACCTCCGTTCTACATCAGACTGAATGAACTTCTCTTAGATTCCTTAATCAGAATCTTCGTGGTATAAGCCGGATTGATGGCGGCATTCATGAGAATCCGGAAAGTCTAAACCTTGTCTGTGGTATTCCGAGTAGGATTCTGGGATTGAATGACTGTGACGAGCTTCAAACTCCTGAAGGCTGGGCGTTAGTGACAGACGCAAAAGAATCAATAGATTCTATTCCAACCTGATTGAGAACCGACAGATGATTAGCCGTGCTGTGACAGAGCATAGGAACATTTTCACTGAGAGGATGGGAAGTAGCCACTGACAATGGTGACACCCTACATGCAGCTTGCCGTAGACGTGCTTTACAAACAATTGAGTTAAATATTACATTGCAGAAATTCAGAGGACAAAGCATCTCCAAAACTCCAACATATTTCTCACTACTGCACAACAAGTAACGCTATTATTCTCTTTTTCTTCTTACAATTTTAAATACTTTGACTTCTTACAATTAAATCCAAATAACTCACGTAAGGTATTACTTGGACGACCCAGTGCACTTGCTGGTTAGTTGTACGAATTACAAATTCGTGCACCAAGTTTTTGGCGCCGTTGCCGGGGATTATTGAGTTTGAACAATTGAAGGCATATTTTATTTCTTAGATCAGGAATAATTTATTTCTGTTGTTACAGAGTCATTAAATTTTGATAGGATAGTTTCTTTTCAAAAATTTGTTTTCAAAAATATTATTTTTCTTAATTAATTGTTGATTTTTCGTGAATTTAGTGTCTTATTCTAAGTTTGGTGTTAACTACATATTTTATATTTTCCTTAAAATTTTCGTGTTAGTGTTCTTGGTTCTTCCTTGATCTTCAAGTTGTTCTTGATAATTGGTTATACCCTTTGGAACCTTTTTCAAAAATAATTTTTCTTGGACTGAATCTTGTGCCAAACTTTAAGTTTGGTGTTTTCTTGTTAATCTTTTTATAATTTTCGAAATTCTATTAAAGTTTTCTAAAAATTTTAAGTTTGGTGTTCTTCCTTTTGTTCTTGGTGTTCTTGTGAATCTTCAAGGTGTTCTTGAGTTTTTCTTGTGTCTTGATCTTAAAATTTTTAAGTTTGGTGTTCCTTGGTGTTTTCCCTCCAAAAATTTTCGAAAATAAGGAGCACTAGATTTAAAAAATTTTAAGTCTTGTGTCTTTTGTGTGTTTTTCTCTTTCATCATAAAATTCAAAATTCAAAAAAATTTTATATTTTCTAACAAATTTTGAACCACTTTTTCGAAATTTTTATATAAATTTCAGATTTTAATTTCAAAATTTTTCGAAAAATTTTCAAAAAAAAAATATTTTTAACTTCTTTTTATATATTTTGTTTTTATTTATTCCACTTTTATAAAATAAATAAAATCAACATATAAATTATCTCTTGTAATCCAATATGGAAGCAAGTAGGAATGAACAGTCCAAGAGGACTCTGGGGTCATATGCTAACCCCACTACTGCTTCATATGGGAGTAGTATCTGTATACCCTCCATTGGAGTTAGTAGCTTTGAGCTGAACCCTCAGCTCATTATCATGGTGCAGCAAAACTGCCAGTATTCTGGTCTTCCTCATGAAGAACCTACAGAGTTTCTGGCACAATTTCTGCAAATTGCTGATACAGTACATGATAAGGAAGTAGATCAGGATGTCTACAGATTATTACTGTTTCCATTTGCTGTAAAAGATCAAGCTAAGAGGTGGTTAAATAACCAGCCTAAGAACAGCATAAAAACATGGAAACAGCTGTCAGAAAAATTCCTGAATCATTATTTCCCTCCAAAACGGATGACACAGCTAAGGCTAAGCATCCAAGGCTTCAAACAAGGAGATAATGAATCCCTTTATGATGCCTGGGAGAGATACAGAGAGATGCTAAGAAAATGCCCCTCTGAAATGTTTTCAGAATGGGTGCAATTGGACATCTTTTACTATGGGCTTACAGAAAAAGCTCAGATTTCTCTAGACCACTCAGCTGGTGGGTCTATACATATGAGAAAAACAATTGAAGAAGCTCAAGAGCTTATTGATACAGTAGCCCAAAATCAGCATCTGTACCTGAGCAGTGAATCTTCCATGAAAGAAGAAGCTAAAACAGTAACTGCAGAACTCAGTTCGGTGGATTAGGCTAATGAAATTAATCAACAATTGGACTTTCTAACTCAGCAGCTAGCCGAATTCAAGGAAATATTACAGGAAACAAGAATGGCTAACAGGAATATGGAAGTGCAATTAAAGCAGACAGAAAAGCAACTGTCAAAACAAATAGCAGAAGAATGCCAAGCAGTTCAATTAAGAAGTGGGAAAACATTAAATACCTCACTTCAAAGCAGCAGGAAGCCAAGAAATGAACAGATGTCTACTCAAAATCCCTCTGAGGACAATCAGAGCCCAGAGAGGAATGATGCTGGCGCTGAACGCCCAGACCATGCTCATTCCTGGCGTTCAACACCAGAAACAAGCATGAATCCGGCGTTGAACGCCCAAAGGGAACATGGTTCTGGCGTCTAAACGCCAGTAACCAATAAGGAAGTGGCGTCTAACGCCACTCCAGCTTCCACCCCTGGCATTCAAATGCCAGTGGGTGATCAGTCACATACAAGTGCTGATAACAACCCTTCTAAAAAGGCTTCCCAACCCACTTCTGTAAGTAATAAACCTGCAGCAACTAAGGTTGAGGAATACAAAGCCAAAATGCCTTATCCTCAAAAACTCCGCCAAGCGGAACAGGATAAGCAATTTGCCCGCTTTGCAGACTATCTCAGGACTCTTGAAATAAAGATTCCGTTTGCAGAAGCACTTGAGCAAATACCCTCTTATGCTAAGTTCATGAAAGATATCTTAAGTCATAAGAAGGATTGGAGGGAAACTGAAAAAGTTTACCTCACTAAAGAATGCAGTGCAGTCATTCTGAAAAGCTTACCTGAGAAGCTTAAAGATCCTGGGAGCTTTATGATACCATGCACATTAGAGGGTACTTGTACCAAGCAAGCTTTATGTGATCTTGGGGCAAGTATCAATCTAATACCTGCATCTACTATCAGAAAGCTTGGTTTGACTGAAGAAATCAAACCAACCAGGATATGTCTTCAACTTGCTGATGGCTCCATTAAATACCCATCAGGAGTGATTGAAGACATGATTGTCAAGGTCGGGCCATTCGCCTTTCCTACTGACTTTGTGGTGCTGGAAATGGAGGAGCACAAAAGTGCAACTCTCATTCTAGGAAGACCTTTCCTAGCCACTGGCCGAACCCTCATTGATGTCCAAAAAGGGGAAGTAACCTTGAGAGTCAATGAGGAGCAGTTTAAGTTGAATGTTGTCAAAGCCATGCAACATCCAGACACCCCAAATGACTGCATGAGTGTTGATATTATTGACTCTCTGGTAAGAGAGGTCAATATGGCTGAGAGTCTCAAATCAGAGCTAGAGGACATCTTTAAAGATGTTCAGCCTGATTTGGAGGAATCAGAGAAGATAATAGAACCTCTGAAAATCCCTCAAGAAGAGGAGAAACCTCCAAAACCTGAACTCAAACCATTACCACCATCCCTGAAATATGCATTTCTGGGAGAAGGTGACACCTTTCCTGTAATTATAAGCTCTACCTTAGAGCCACAGGAAGAGGAAGCACTAATTCAAGTGCTAAGGACACACAAGACAGCTCTTGGGTGGTCCATCAGTGATCTTAAGGGCATTAGCCCAGCCAGATGCATGCACAAAATCTTGCTGGAGGATGATGCCAAGCCAGTGGTTCAACCACAAAGGCGGCTGAATCCAGCTATGAAAGAAGTGGTGCAGAAAGAGGTCACTAAATTACTAGAGGCTGGGATTATTTATCCTATTTCTGACAGCCCCTGGGTGAGCCCTGTCCAAGTTATCCCTAAGAAAGGAGGCATGACAGTGGTTCATAATGAAAAAAATGAACTGGTTCCTACAAGGACAGTTACGGGGTGGCGTATGTGCATTGATTATAGAAGGCTCAATACAGCCACCAGAAAGGATCATTTTCCTTTACCATTCATAGACCAGATGCTAGAAAGACTAGCAGGTCATGAATACTACTGCTTCCTGGATGGATATTCAGGTTATAATCAAATTGCAGTAGATCCCCAGGATCAAGAGAAAACGGCATTCACATGTCCATCTGGAGTATTTGCTTACAGAAGGATGCCATTTGGCCTGTGCAATGCACCTGCAACCTTTCAGAGGTGCATGCTCTCAATTTTCTCTGATATGGTGGAAAAATTCCTGGAAGTCTTCATGGATGACTTCTCAGTATTTGGAGACTCATTCAGCTCCTGCCTTAACCATTTAGCACTTGTTCTGAAAAGATGCCAAGAGACTAACCTGGTTTTAAACTGGGAAAAATGTCACTTTATGGTGACTGAAGGAATTGTCCTTGGGCACAAAATTTCGAACAAGGGAATAGAGGTGGATCAAGCTAAGGTAGAAGTAATTGAAAAATTACCACCACCTGTTAATGTTAAGGCAATCAGAAGCTTTCGGGGCATGCAGGATTCTATAGGAGGTTCATAAAGGATTTTTCAAAAATCGCCAAACCTCTGAGCAACCTGCTAGCTGCTGACACGCCATTTATCTTTGATAAAGAGTGTCTGCAGGCATTTGAGACTCTGAAAGCTAAATTGGTTACTGCACCAATCATCTCTGTACCAGACTGGACATTACCATTTGAATTGATGTGTGATGCCAGTGACCATGCCATTGGCGCAGTGTTGGGACAAAGGCATGACAAGCTTCTGCACGTCATTTACTATGCCAGCCGTGTTCTAAATGATGCACAGAAGAATTACACAACCACAGAAAAAGAGCTACTAGCAGTGGTTTACGCCATTGACAAATTCAGATCCTATTTAGTAGGATAAAAGTGATTGTGTACACTGATCATGCTGCTCTTAAATATCTACTCACAAAGCAGGATTCAAAACCCAGACTCATCAGATGGGTGTTGCTTCTGCAAGAGTTTGATATAGAAATAAGAGACAGAAAAGGGATAGAGAATCAAGTGGCAGACCACCTGTCCCGAATAGAACCAGTGAAAGGGGTGTCCCTCCCTCTCACTGAGATCTCTGAAACCTTTCCGGATGAGCAACTGTTTGCCATCCAGGAAGTGCCATGGTTTGCAGACATTGCAAACTACAAGGCAGTGAGATTCATACCCAAAGAGTATAGTAGGGTGCAATCAAAGAAATTAATCACAGATGCAAAGTACTATCTTTGGGATGAACCATATCTCTTTAAGAGATGTGCAGACGGAGTAATCTGTAGATGTGTGCCTAAAGAAGAAGCACAGAAGATCCTTTGGCATTGCCATGGATCACAGTATGGAGGACATTTTGGAAGTGAACGAACAGCCACAAGAGTCCTCCAAAGTGGCTTCTACTGGCCTACTCTCTATAAAGATTCCCGAGCGTTTGTGCTTAACTGTGATAGTTGCCAAAGATCAGGCAACCTACCTCACAGTTATGCCATGCCTCAACAAGGAATCTTGGAGATTGAGTTGTTTGATGTATGGGGCATTGACTTCATGGGACCTTTCCCACCATCATACTCAAACACTTATATTCTGGTGGCAGTGGATTATGTATCCAAATGGGTGGAGGCTATTGCAACACCCACTAATGACACTAAAACAGTGTTAAAATTCCTCCAGAAACATATCTTCAGCAGATTTGGTATCCCTAGAGTGTTAATCAGTGATGGGGGCACTCATTTTTGTAATAAACAGCTTTATTCTGCTCTGGTACGTTATGGAGTCAACCACAGGGTAGCTACTCCATATCACCCACAAACTAATGGGCAAGCTGAAGTCTCAAATAGAGAACTTAAAAGAATCCTGGAACGGACTGTAATTAACCGTAGAAGGGATTGGGCAAGAAGCTTGGATGATGCTCTGTGGGCATACAGAACAGCATTCAAGACCCCCATAGGGACCTCTCCATACCAGCTTGTGTATGGAAAGGCGTGTCACTTGCCAGTGGAACTGGAACACAAGGCCTACTGGGCAACCAGATTCCTGAACCTTGATGCCAAGTTAGCTGGAGAAAGACGATTGCTCCAGTTAAATGAGCTAGAGGAATTTAGACTCAATGCTTTCGAGAATGCAAAAATTTACAAGGAGAAAGCAAAAAGATGGCATGATAAGAAATTGTCATCCAGAGTCTTTGAGCCAGGACAGAAAGTTCTGCTATTTAATTCAAGCGTATCACCATATGGATACATAGAACTTCAGGATAATGACTCTAACAAAAAGTTCATTGTTAATGGACAAAGAGTTAAACACTATCTTGAAGGTAATTTCGAGCAAGAATGCTCAAGACTGAGACTTAATTGAAGATCAGTGATAGTCCAGCTAATGACATTAAAGAAGCGCTTGCTGGGAGGCAACCCATGCCAATCACAAAATTTAATTTTATTCGTTTTTCTAATAATTTGAAGTTTTACAGGTAGATGCTACAGTATCTTCAAAAGGTGAAATAGCAATTGGTTGAAGTCACAAAGTTACAAGGAAAATTGGAAGCTCACTGGCGTGAAAAAGCCAGTAAGAAATACTTTGGGCGTTGAACGCCCAAAAGAAGCACCCACTGGGCGTTTAACGCCAATAAGGGTAGCCATCTGGGCGTTAAACGCCAGAAAGGAGCATCTTCTGGGCATTAAACGCCTGAAAGAAGCACCTTCTGGGCGTTTAACGCCAGTCTGCTAGCATCCTGGGCGTTCAGAAAAACGCCCAGTGACAAAGGACTTCCTGGCGTTCAACGCCAGAAAGAAGCACCAGATGGGCGTTGAACGCCCAGAAGAAGCAACATTTGGGCGTTAAACGCCCAAAACATGCACCATGTGGGCGTTTAACGCCAGGATGGTGGGAGGAGGTACAAATTCCTTTTTTTTAATCCAAATTTTTTTTAATTTTTATGTTTCAATTCATGATTTCTCACATAAACATGTTCCAAATTATCATCCATCATATCAAGTTAGTTTTCCAAAAACCCTGATTTCTAAAATTCCATGTTGCAAATATTTTAGATATATCTTAACCCAAAAAAACAAATAGCTTTCCAATCCAATCCATCTCTTTTAAAATTTGTTTTCAAAACTCAATTTTCTTTTTAAATCTTCTTCAAAAATTAAAATTTTCAGATTTATCTTTTAAAATTATTATTCATATCTTTCTCTTTTTAAATCATATCTTCTATCTTATCTTTTTCTTATTTTCGAAAATTACCCACCCCCCCTCCCTATATTTTGAGTTCGGCGCCTACTCCTCATCACCATCCAACACTTGCTCTCCTTCTATCCCTCTTCTTTCTTCTCTTTTGCTTGAGGACAAGCAAAGCTCTAAGTTTGGTGTGTTTATCCGTGATCACAAAAACATACCCACTAAAGATCATGGCTCCTAAAGGAAAACAACCCAACCCAAGAGGCAAGAAAGAAAGCACTCCAAAGCCACTTTGGAATCAAGGGAAGTTCTTAACTAAAGAACATTCAGACCATTACTACAAGATAATGAGTCACAGATCAGTGATCCCGGAAGTCAGATTTGATCTGAAAGAAGATGAATATCCGGAGATCCAAGAGCAGATTCGAAACAGGAATTGGGAAATTCTGGCCAATCCTGAAACGAAAGTGGGAAGGAACATGGTTCAGGAATTTTATGCTAATCTATGGCAGACAGAAAGGCAAAGAATAATTGGAGCTGCTCTCTTTGACCATCGGACTGTAGTCAGAGGAAAGATCATTCATACCAATTCTGACAAGATCAGGGAGATATTTAAGCTTCCCCAACTGAAAGATGACCCAGACTCCTTTAATAGGAGAATGATGAGGGTCAATAAAGGGCTGGACAAGGTTCTGGAGGACATATGCATCCCTGGAGCCAAGTGGACCACCAGCACGACTGGCATCCCAGTTCAACTCAAAAGGGAAGATCTGAAACCAGTAGCCAGAGGTTGGCTGGATTTCATAGGGCGTTCCATATTTCCCACCAGCAACCGTTCTGAAGTCACTATCAAAAGAGCAGTAATGATTCACTGCATCATGTTGGGAAAAGAAGTGGAAGTCCATCAGCTGATCTCATGTGAGCTATACAAAATAGCAAACAGGAATTCTAAGGATGCCAGATTGGCTTATCCAAGCTTAATTTCTCTGCTTTGCAAAGATGCTGAAGTAAAGATGGGAATAACTGAATATATCCTAATTGAAAAGCCCATTACTGGAATATCAATGGTCAGACAACAGCAACAAGATGATTTAACCAAGAGGAGAGCACAAGAAGCCCTCCCAGAACTGCCCCAATTTGAATACTGGGAACATCTTGAGGCTTCTATTTCCAAATTACAAGAAGCTATGGACCAAATAAAGGAAGAACAGAATAATCAAAGCAGCCTGCTTTGCAAACTGCTCAAGGAACAGGAAGAGCAAGGGCGTGATCTAAGGGAGCTGAAGCGCCAAAAATTAATCCTTGAACAGCACCCCACAGATTAGAGGAACATCTACTCCTCAAAACAACAGGTTGCTGAGTTCCAATTTTTCTGCTTTAGCTTAGTGATAGTACTATTATAGAAATTCACCTTAGGAGATATTTAGTAGTAATTAGTATGTCTATTTTGATTTTATTTCCAATTAAGCTATAATTTATTTTTCTCATCATCATCAGGCGTAAATAAAGTAGTAGATTTTTTAGAATAAAGAAGTAATCTATATTTTTCGAGTTCTCAATAATAAAAATTATAATTAATTATATGTGGTGGCAATACTTTTTGTTCTCTGAATGAATGCTTGAACAGTGCATAATTTGTACTTTGAATTTGATGAATATTGGCTCCTGAAAGGATGAGGAACACGAAAAATATTATTGATGATTTGAAAAATCATGAAATTGATTCTTGAAGCAAGAAAAAGCAGTCAAAAAAAAAAAGCCATGAGCCCTAGGCAAGAGTAAAAAGGATCCAAGGCTTTGAGCATCAATGGATAGGAGGGCCCAAGGAAATAAAATCCAGGCCTAAGCGGCTAAACCAAGCTGTCCCTAACCATGTGCTTGTGGCATGCAGGTCCAAGTTACAAACTTGAGACTAAGTGTTTAAAGTCGTGATCCAAGGCAAACAGAGTGTGCTTAAGAGCTCTGGATACCTCTGACTGGGGACTTTAGCAAAGCTAAGTCACAATCTGAAAAGGTTCACCTAGTCATGTGTCTGTGGCATTTATGTATCTGGTGGTAATACTGGAAAACAAAGTGCTTAGGGCCACAGCCAAGACTCATAAAATAACTGTGTTCAAGAATCAACATACTACACTAGGAGAGTCAATAATACTATCTGAACTCTGAGTTCCTAAGGATGCCAATCATTCTGAAATTCAAAAGATACAGGGAGATGCCAAAACTGTTCAGAGACAAAAAGCTACAAGCCCCGCTCATCTAATAAGAATCTGAGCTTCATTTAAAACTCTAAAATATTATTACTTCTTAATATCTGTTAAAACCTATTTTATTTATCTAGTTGCTTGAGGACAAGCAACAGTTTAAGTTTGGTGTTGTGATGAGCGGATATTTTATACGCTTTTTGGGAGTAATTTCATGTAGATTTTAGCATGTTTCAGTTAGTTTTTAGTAGAATAATATTAGTTTTTAGGAAAAAATCATATTTCTGGACTTTACTATGAGTGTGTGTATTTTTCTGTGATTTCAGGTATTTTCTGGCTGAAATTGAGGGAGTTGAGCAAAAATCTGACTTAGGCTGAAAAAGGACTGCTGATGCTGTTGGATCCTGACCTCCCTGCACTCGGAATAGATTTTCTGGAGCTACAGAAGTCCAATTGGCGCGCTCTCAACAGCGTTGGAAAGTAGACATCCAGGACTTTCCAGCAATATATAATAGTCCATACTTTGCGCGAAGATAGACGACGTAACTTGGCGTTGAACGCCAAGTTCATGCTGCTGTCTGGAGTTAAACGCCAGAAAAACGTCATGATCCGGAGTTGAACGCCCAAAATACGTCATAACCTGGAGTTTAACGCCAAGAAAGGCCTCTACTCGTGGATAGCTTTAGTCTCAGCCCCAGCACACACCAAGTGGGCCCCAGAAGTGGATTTCTGCACCAATTATCTTTGTTTATTCATTTTCTGTAAACCTAGGTTACTAGTTTACTATTTAAACAACTTTTAGAGACTTATCTTGTACCTCATGACATTTCAGATCTGAATTACATACTTTTTGACGGCATGAGTCTCTAAACTCCATTGTTGGGGGTGAGGAGCTCTGCAGCGTCTCGATGAATTAATGCAATTGTTTCTATTTCACTCAAACGTGTGTATGGTCCGATCTAAGATGTTTATTCGCGCTTAATTATGGAAAAGGTGATGATCCGTGACACTCATCACCTTCCTCAACCCATGAACGTGTGTCTGACAAACACCTCCGTTCTACATCAGACTGAATGAACTTCTCTTAGATTCCTTAATCAGAATCTTCGTGGTATAAGCCGAATTGATGGCGGCATTCATGAGAATCCGGAAAGTCTAAACCTTGTCTGTGGTATTCCGAGTAGGATTCTGGGATTGAATGACTGTGACAAGCTTCAAACTCCTGAAGGCTGGGCATTAGTGACAGACGCAAAAGAATAAATGGATTCTATTCCAACCTGATTGAGAACCGACAGATGATTAGCCGTGCTGTGACAGAGCATAGGAACGTTTTCACTGAGAGGATGGGAAGTAGCCACTGACAATGGTGACACCCTACATGCAGCTTGTCGTAGACGTGCTTTACAAACAATTGAGTTAAATATTACATTGCAGAAATTCAGAGGACAAAGCATCTCCAAAACTCCAACATATTTCTCACTATTGCACAACAAGTAACGCTATTATTCTCTTTTTCTTTTTACAATTTTAAATACTTTGACTTCTTACAATTAAATCCAAATAACCTTATTGACCTCCTGACTAAGATTAATAAAATAAACATTGATTGCTTCAAACCAATAATCTCCGTGGGATCGACCCTTACTCACGTAAGGTATTACTTGGACAACCCAGTGCACTTGCTGGTTAGTTGTACGAATTACAAATTCGTGCACCAGTTTGATCATTTATGGTTCATAGCTTTCATTAATTTACCAATTTTGCCATGTTTTATGATTATGCCCATTAGGTGTTTGATGAAATGCCAATCTTAGTTTTGGGGTAACTTCCACCCCTTGACTTGGGAAAAATGAGTTTATGGATTACTAGAATCATAATGTCCAACATTTAGTTGTAATTCTTAGGGAGTTAATTGACTCTTGTTTCCATTAAAGCTAGCCTTTTATCAACTAGTTTGGTAAGTTAGCTAGGACTTATGGATTAAGGTCAATTATGCTTGCATGACTTTTCCCGCGATGGTTGGGGTTGACTAGGCAAGACTAACTCATGATAATTATCATAGTTGTGGTTATGGCAAGGAAGGGATTCCATAACTCATCCCAAGTTAAGGTTTCTTTTATGTCTTAAACCACTTTGTCATTTACTTTATACCTTTACTTGTTTATATTACATACATAGTCCTTTAGTTCTTTCATTAGTTTATTAATTGAAATTTTGTCTTGTTCTTTTATCTCTTTATTGCTTGTTTCATCATAAAAATCCCCTTGCTTTCTCATAACCAAGATTGTGCACTTGTTGGCATTAGTTCCTAGGGAGAACGACCCGAGGTTGAGGTACTCTCGATTTTGGTTTATTTTGATTTGAATTGGATTATTTGATTTGGGAGTCAATTGTTGGTCTAGACTATACTTTCAACGATGGAATTCTATTTTGTGAAAATCTAGATCAACGGTTAATTCCCTAACATCAGTCATAGCCGTTTTTCATGGTTGTCGTCTGTCTGAGGCTTCGAGCTAGTTGGCGTAGTCTAGTCTTAGTCTCGTCGCACGCCGTCATCTCGCCGCTCGTCGCCGTATCGCCCGGTTGCTGCTGTCTGTGGCTCGCCATCGTATCTCTGCTCGTCGTCGTCTCTTCGTCATCATGCTCTCTGTTGAAGGTTAGTGGCGTTATAGTTTCTGGGTTTTGTGTTGTTTGATGGTTTTCTTTCATGCACTGTTTCTTGAATTGAGTTTGTTTTGAATGTGAACCCATTCAAAGGATTGGTTTTGGAAAGCTGTTGGTGAAATCAATTTTGAAGATGGAAAATTTACTATGTTGTTGATGTGTTTTAATATTTCTATGGATTCTATTGAAATAGTTATGAAAATTGATTTGACCATTTATGAGTCTGATGTTGTGAACATATTTTGATTTCAGAAATACGGTGCTTATATGATGTTGTTTTCAGTAATGCTTTTTCAAACATTTTTCTTAGCTAATTTGGTTGCCCTAATTTACAGTAACGTCAAATATGTGTGTTCCATACTCACATAATTCATTCAGTTGGTAATATTTTATTGCAAATTTATTATAATGGATTTAAGGTTTTGGTATTTTACCTAGTTGAAGTCTTACATGTTAAAGAAAAAAAACTACTATAGTAGATTATAACAGGTTTTGATAATTAACTTTTGGCAAAAATTTAATTTAATGTTATTTTAAGTTTTATTAATTTTTAGATGAAATTTTTAAATTAAGATATTCAATAATTATTAGTGTTATACGAGGTCAAAGTTTTCATCTTTTAAGTTTCAAGCTAAATTCCAAACAATTATAATGTTATGTATTATGTTTATAAAATTATATAATTCTGTTATCTATTTTTTTAATATTATTTTGAATTTTTTTATTTTTTTAGTTGTATCTTTGTATTGGTAAAAAATTCAAATTATTAATTAGCGTTTATTATGATTTTTAATATTTATCATTGAAATGACAATTTCTTTTACATATTTAATATTTTATACATTCTAATTTTTTTTACAAATATGATGATGAAAATAAAAAAAATTATGTCTTTTTTAAGAGGAAGGCTACTACTAAAGAAAGAAAAATATATAGTGTTCAAGACGGTCTATTTTCAGTAATGGTAAAACAATACTTTAAAATTAATTTAAATTAGATTAAAATTAGAACAAGTATAAAACAGGGTATCAAATATTACATGCATGAGACGCAGATAAATGTTTACTTACCTGGTTGAAGATCCATATAACTATCTATTGGTGTGAAAATTAAGGCCTTTAAAAATCTGGAAAAAAAATTCATTGTGTGAAACCAAAACAATTTCATAAGATAAAAAAAATCATTAAATCACGAAGAAAAAAACCACTAACAGAGGTGAGGTGCATAGAGAGTGCGTATAATTGTTATGTAAAAACTATTTATA
Source organism: Arachis hypogaea (assembly GCF_003086295.3). NCBI lineage: Eukaryota > Viridiplantae > Streptophyta > Magnoliopsida > Fabales > Fabaceae > Arachis > Arachis hypogaea. The sequence continues at coordinate 86,821,625 of NC_092039.1, forward strand.
AAGTTCGAGAAAATACTCTATAAAAAATATTCAAAGTTGAATATAAATAAATCTTTAGAGAAAAACACAAAAGGAAGAGAACCAGATTGGTGTGTGATGCTTGAAAAATAATTTGTGATGAAAATGTGTAAACTGATTTTATTACTTATCAGTAAAGTTTATTAAATTGAAGTGGCACGTTTATATACCTTTGAGAAGCACATATTTTTATAATTGGTTAATTCAACAAATATTTCAAACTAAACCAATATTCTTTGCTTTTTTTAGCCTAACAGTTTAAGTCCATATAAAAAATCCAAGCAGTTCAATATAATTTTTAAAAGAAGCCACAGATAACCTTATTAAATTTATCCCGTAAAAGCATAAGAATATTTGGGGCGAGAATAAAAGAACAGGGATGTAGCTATAATACAAAGTTAAAGTGATCTAAAAATAAAATGAATGCTTTGAAATGGTTAACGTTAAATCCATAGGTTAAATCTTGCTTTGATCTCCTCCTAATGTTAAGCATTATCCGTTTTCACTGTATGCCCTAACATCTCTGTATCTCTCAAATATTTTGATCCCCTCCTAATTCTAAGCATTTTCTGTTTTCATGATATGCCCTAACATCTCCGAAACTCTCAAACCCTCACCCAATGTGAACGTTTATCTCATTAAGTGAGAGACTTCTCCCTTTCAAACTATTACATGAGCTAAACCTTTGCTAAATTAATTTTTTTTCGTGGCATGTTAAATACATTGTTATCTTTTTATTTTATTTTGAAGTTTCATGCATTTTGGTACACAGTACCACTAAAGAGTCAGAGATAAATGACAGTGTGCGACAACTGAAAGAGTCTAAATTTGTGTAAAGAGCATATTTAAGCATCAAGCAACCCAATCACTGTGCTACTCAAAACAATCACTTCTTAGAACTTATTCTATCCATCAATCGAAACCGAAACCAACCATATATTGGAATTGGAATTCAGTCTACAAAGTTAAGGTAATTTTTTGCTCCTCTTCTCTCTTCCTTATTTTATTTTATTTTTCTTTTATATATCATTCAGCAATAAGTATTATATACTATCCAAATTCCTCCAGTTTAGATTTATGAACCTTTCGTGTAACTTGTCTGAATTGTTAAACTTTAAAAAAAAAAAGAAATTCTATTTTTTTATTCCTTAACTTTTATTCATTTCATTCACTACTTTTTGGGTTGATTATTACCTATTTATTAAAAAAATAATTCTATGAAAAAATTGAAACGAGGAAAATATTTTAGGAGAGATAGTTATAAAAGATTCAAATCACTTGGAATTGGGAAGATATAGCACCAATTTGTTCCAAAATATAAAATTTGGGCATCCAGTATTCTTGCAACATATAAACTTCACACTAGGCTTTGGACCATTTATGCATAACAGGCTTCAGTGTTATTCCTATTAAAATTCTCTTATATTTGATACCAATTAAAATAAAAATAATCATAACTCAAAGAAAAAAAGGAAATCTGACACGGAAAGAAAAAAAGACTAGATGATGAAATTTATAAAATAGGAGACTTTTCAAATTTAATTCGTTAAAGTTCTTAATCTAAATTTAAAAGAAAAAAGAAAAACTGTTTTGGTACAAATTACATACATAATGTACATGACAAAGGAGCAACTGGAAATAACTAAATGTTTAAGAACTAATCAACAATCTTGGAAAATTTGAAAACATAATAGCTGTTGCGCGAAATTGCAATTACACTTGCAATTCCGCACAACTAACCAGCAAGTGCACTGGGTCGTCTAAGTAATGCTTTACGTAAGTAAGGGTCGATTGATAAACCACTATTTCATGGTTTATCTTGTGCTCAATTGAGTGAATTTTATCAACTCTTTACCCACTTATTCATACTATTTGCATGGTTTTACATTTGCCTTCCTAATTACGTGCTTTGATTGAAAACGTGCTTCTTTGGCCTTAAGTTTCCTATATTTAATCATCTCTTATTACCATTAGATGCCTTGATATGTGTGTTAAGTGATTTCAGAGACTACAGGACAGGAATGACTTAGAGGAGAGAAAGGAAGCATGCAAAAGTAGAAGGTATACAAGAAGTTGGAGAAATTGCTAAGCTGTCCAGCCTGACCTATTCGCACTCAAACAGCTATAACTTTAGCTACAAAGGTCCAAACGACGCGGTTTCAGTTGCGTTGGAAAGCTAACGTCCGGGGCTTCGATTTGATATATAATACGATCTAGTTGCCCTGAAGCTAGGCGACGCGAACGCGTGATCCACGCGGACGCATCGCATCTGCGAACTTTAATCCGCGCGGCCGCGTGGGCGACGCCTCCGCGTCACTTGGCCGCGACCTGTACGGACCAGAAAGTGTTGGAAGTGACTTCTGGGCTGTTTTTGACCCAGTTTTCGGCCCAGAGAACACAGATTAGAGGCTATAAAGTGGGGGAATGAATCCATTCATGATCATGCTCTCATAATTCATAATTTTAGCTTTAGATGTAGTTTTTAAAGAGAGAGGTTCTCTCCTCTCTCTCTTTAGGATTTAGGATTTAGGACTTCTCTTAGTTTTAGGAGTAACTCTCGATCTCAGGTTCAATGTTCTTTTACTTTATATTTATTTCCTATTTTCAAATACTTTATTGCTTGCATTAGTTATGTTGCCTATTTGGCCTATGCCACTTTCATGATGATTTTCTTATTTAATCATATTTGAGGTATTTCAGTTTATGATTGTTCCTTTTTATTATCCCCAATCTGAAGACAATATTTATTCCAGTAGATACAATTTTTTTCCTTTTGGTCTTGGTTAAGAAATCAGTAACTCAGGAGTTATCTTAGCTCAACATAATTGATAACTGTTATCTTTGCTAATCGGACTGAACTTCAATAATCCCAACCTTTTCTTAGGAAATAAATAGGATTTGAAGGTCAACTAATTAGTCACTTGACTTTCCTTTGCTTTAGTAAAGGATAACTAAGTGGAATTAAGATTCAACTTTCATTATTATTGATAAAAATAACTAAGTCTGGATTTCCAATTTCTCCTACCTTACCAAAAGTTTGCTTTACAGTATTTATTTATTCTAATTGCTATTTAAATTAATTGCCATATTCACTCCTCACTCTTGAAACCCCAAATTTACAATCTCCATAACCAAAAATAAGAACATACTTCCCTGCAATTCCTTGAGAAGACGACTCGAGGTTTGAATACTCGGTTATCAATTTCAAATGGGTTTGTTACTTGTGACAACCAAAACGTTTGTACGAAGGGATTTCTGTTGGTTTAGAATATGTATCTACAACGCGAATATTTTTATAAAATTCTTTACTAGCAAAAATCCTAACGTCAAAATGGCGCCGTTGCCGGGGAATTGCAAACGTATGCCTTATTATTGGTTATTATAAATATTTTTCTTTTACTTGTTTATTTGTTTCTCCTTTTTCCCCTTTATTACTGATAACTACTATGAATTCTCACCCCTCTCACTTTGAGTTTAGTTCTAACTTTGTTGAAGAAAATAGAAACCACAACAGGAATATGCATCAAGGTCAGACCAATCAAGGATGGATGGAGTCAAGAGGATCTAATCAACCCTTTAGGCAACAACACCCTCCAAGATATCATGGACAACGACCATTCTACAATGCATACCCAGCTGAAAGATATGGTGGACAACCTTGTAACTACCAACAAGCCCCACCCCGTGCCTATAGACTATCCTCTCAACATAACCTCGAACCACCACACTCACAAGCTTCTTTTCACCATTCGCCTTGAAGAATCAAAGAAACAATTTACTGCAACCCTTCATCAACTGGAGCAAGCAATAGTTGAGGAGTTAAAGCAATTATCTTCCAGACGTTCAGCCCCTCAACAGACCTCCATGGCTTTATGTGGAGAATTTGATGAAGAACGCAGTACAAAGAAGATGCTAGAAGCTCCAGTGAACAGCATAGAGCATAACTTCATACTAGAACAAATAGAGGAAGTTGTAATTGCAGAAGAAGAAGAGTTGGTTGAAGATTCAGGAGATGTCGAACTGCCACTTGAATCCAGAGTTGTGGAGAACTCTGTCAAGGATGTTACAATTGACGCTGAGGAGGATTTTGCATCGCCTCCACTGCAAATATCTTATGAAGAACTGGACGGAGTAACTCAAGGCGCATGTTTCTTTGATGATGATAGTCACCAGTCAAGTCCTCCTAGTGATGAACTTGCAGCCGCAAGTGAATTCTCTGAGACAGAAGAATCTTTCCTAAGTGAATACGAAGATGATGCAGAGGTCGACTTTTCTCAACCTCCTGTTTATGACTCAAGTGATGAGGAAGATATGGAAGACTTTGACCAGGACATGGCTGGAATGGAAAAGGTTTGCAAGGAAGTGGAGGAATTCACTGAAGACCACAAGGGAGTAGAGCTTGCAGAACCACTAAAAACACCTATCCCAAGGCCACTACCACCCAATACAAACATCAAGTGGGTAAAATCCTTAGCTTTTATCTTTACTTTTCCACTTGAATATGATTTACTTGAAACAGATGGCCAGCTTAGAGCTCTTTGCGGCTTTAAGAGCAAAAGGGAAATGACTCGCACTCAGAGCTGGTATGCAAGGTTCAATAAGGTTTCACACTTCAATTTGAGGTGCAAGGATTGGTGTCAAGCTCAATTTAAAGGATCTCGGAAGCTGTTTGGTCACTGTAGTGAGAATTCAGATTACTCATCACCCGACTGGACCAATGTAGATCAAGACAAAGATGGGTGTAGAAGAAAAGTTTGGGATCCTGGAGTCTATTCTGACATTCAATACTCTGGGAGCCTACAAGCCTGTTTGAACTCACACAAGGGCTTTACGTACTTTGTTTGGGACCTCGGAGGATGCTGGCACTCCAAACACTGGTGGAGATTTCTGGACGAATTCAAACATAAGCCACCATAGCAGGAAGCTCATCCAATATCCAACTTAAGGACTTTAACTAAAAGTGTTAGGTGGGAGACAATCCACCATGGTATGATTGTCCCTTTTTCAGTTTTCACTTTTGTCTATTTTGTTTGTCCTTGAGTTTTGATTGAACCTGGAAACATGCATAATATTCATTGCATCTGCATTCATATTAGCATTGCATTTTGCATTCCTGCTTAAAAAAAAAAAAAAACACACGCGCGCGGCAGCGTCGCTGACGCGTCCGCGTCGCAAGTGCATTAGGAGAAAAGAAAAGTGAACAGAGAGTCACGCGAAAGCGTGGCTGGAGGCGTGCCTTTGGCACAATTTGACCCATGCGACTGCGTCGCTGACGCATCCGCGTCACATGGGAACTACGCCTCCCACGCGTCCGCGTCACCCACGCGGCCACGTGACTTGGTAATCGACGTAAAAGGGGTGCATGGCCGAAAGTTGTGCTGGAGTAAGGATGGACTGGCGCTAGACGCACAAGCCTTACCACGCGAACGCGTGCCCCACGCGTCCGCGTCATTCTCCAATCTTGGCCACCCACACGATCGCGTCAACCACGCGACCGCGTCACCCTAAAAATTGGCAAAAAGAGTTTAGAACAGAGAGTTGCGCGAACGCAAGGCTGCACTCGCACCAATCACACAAATCAGGCCACGCGTTCGCGTGCCCCATGCGTCCGCGTCGCCTGAACTTATTACGCCCCACGCGGCCGCGTCACCCACGCGACCGTGTCGCCAGCGTCGCACAACCTATCCAAATCAGTGCCAATTTTCTTATCTTTTCTTCTCTAATCCTAATTTTTTTCTATCTTTTATTATTCTATCTTCCTCCTCTCTTATTTACTTCTTCTTCCCTTCTTTCTCCTCTCATTCTTTTTATCTTTCATTTTATTTTACTTTATTTATTTGCATATTTCATTCATTACATTTTAATTTTGTGCATATTTTTACTTTCTTTTCTGAATTTTTTATTTTTTCCATTGGTGTTAAAAATTTTTCTTATTCAACTGTTGCTTCTTTTCTTTAATTTATTTTGGTAACTTGTTTTACACTGTGGGATGATATTAATTATCTGCCAATGCCAATCTTTTATGATACTTGCACTCTATTTGCATTGACATGAGCTTGTATTGATACTTCCATTACCCACACTCCTCCCCTATGTTGCAAATTTATACCACTGGTATGCCATGGCTTCATTTGTTTTCTCACGTACATGTTGAAGCTTCCATGTAAATGAGACCATTATCATTTGGCATTAACCCACCCACACTTCATTTATTTTCTTATCTTTATTACTGGGTTACTTTTTCTTCCCTTTTTCTTTCAGGATGGCCACCCGAAAGGGAACCGGAAGATGTTTACATGGGGAGACAGACAAGTCCATTTGCAAAATCTTGAAGAAAAGCATCAGTTGCAACAACCTGTCCACCTGCACATCTCAGCATGCACCGAGGACGGTGCAATCTTTAAGTGTGGGGAGGTCGATACCAATCTCCATGGGTTAGTACTTTCTTGTCTCAACACCAATGTTTAAATCTTCTTTGTAGATTAGTTGTTGCATTTGCATGATTATCTGATTTTGTGCATATTTTACCACTTGGTTAAAGTAATATTTTCTTTTTCAAGAAATTTTTTTTGAGCAATTCACTAATTTAAATTGAAACTTTTTATTAAACTTGTTTGAAGAAATATTATACTGGAACATGATTTAGAGCTCGAACACACAAAACCTGTGAGATTTTGAGCTTATTTGAATTGGTTGCATTTTATCAACCAATATTTTATTTTTGGTGTGTGATTTTCTCTCTAGAATTGTGATCTTTGTCTTGCTTAATTCTATATTTCCATTATTTAATGTATGCATGCACTTATATGATTGAGGCCTTTGTTTCACTGAGCTTACATACACATATGACCTTAACCCTTCATTATCCCTTGCAAACCAATTTGAGCCTATTTTTTTACCCTTCTATTCTTTATTTTAGTACATCATTAACTCTAAGAAAAAAACAATAATATCCTTAATTTGAATCCTTGGTTAGCTTAGACTAGTGAGAATGCTTATGAATTAAGTGTGGGAAAAAGTGGGTTTGGAAACATTTGGTTTGAAAATTGAGTATGTTAGAATTTTCTAAAAATGTGAAAGAAATGTTTGGGACATAATTCATGCATCCAATAATTTAATCATATGCATTGAGAAAAAAAAAATATATATATATATAAAGAGCAAAATAAGTGAAAGGGGACAAAATGCCCCAAAGTAAGTGATGAAAGCAATGCATATGAGTTATACTTGAAATTAGAATGCATGAATATGTGGAAAACATGGTTAATGGATGGTCAGATGTTGTATTATGATTACATGGATTGTTTAAGTTAGGTGGGAAAGTTTAAGTTAATTCAGAATTCAGATTTTAGTCCACTTGGCCAAATACAATCCTACCTTAACCCTAACCCCATTACAATCCTTAAAAGACCTCTTGATATGTGTATCTGTGCATTAAATTTATGTTGATTGTTAGATGAAGAGCATGCCTTAGAAAGCAAGGTTAGTAGAGAATCGAGAGAATCGAACCTAAAACACTTGAGTGATTAGAGTGATATACACTACTAGTGAGGGTTCGATGCTTGATTTTTTGTTCCCAGCTTTCATGAGCTATTTTCTTCTACAAGTCTATTTGTACTTCATTTTTATGATTTGAATTAGTGAAATCCAGTTCATATTTATTCTTGGAGATTTATTTACTTTTAACCAAGTAGGTAGAAACATTTTGCATTTAGTTGCATTCATAGGTTGTATCTCATACATCCTACCATTCCTCTTCATCTTTATAGTTTCTCTTGAGTTTAGCATGAGGACATGCTATTGTTTAAGTGTGGGGAGGTTGATAAACCACTATTTCATGGTTTATCTTGTGCTCAATTGAGTGGATTTTATCAACTCTTTACCCACTTATTCATACTATTTGCATGGTTTTACATTTGCCTTCCTAATTATGTGCTTTGATTGAAAACGTGCTTCTTTGGCCTTAAGTTCCCTATATTTAATCCTCTCTTATTACCATTAGATATCTTGATATGTGTTAAGTGATTTCAGAGACTACAGGGCAGGAATAGCTTAGAGGATAGAAAGGAAGCATGCAAAAGTGGAAGGTATACAAGAAGTTGGAGAAATTGCTAAGCTGTCCAACCTGACCTCTTCGCACTCAAATGGCTATAACTTTAGCTACAGAGATCCAAACGATGCGGTTCCAGTTGCGTTGGAAAGCTAACGTTCGGGGCTTCGATTTGATATATAATATACCATAGTTGCCCTGACGCTAGGCAACACGAACACGTGATTTACACAGACGCATCGCATCTGCGAACTTTAATCCGCGCGGCCGCGTGGGCGACGCCTCCGTGTCACTTGGCCGCGACTTGTACGGACCAAAAAGCGCTGGAAGTGACTTCTGGGCTGTTTCCTGACCCAGTTCTCAGCCCAGAGAACACAGACTAGAGGCTATAAAGTGGGGGAATGCATCCGTTCATGATCATGCTCTCATAATTCATAATTTTAGCTTTAGATGTAGTTTTTAGAGAGAGAGGTTCTCTCCTCTCTCTCTTTAGGATTTAGGATTTAGGACTTCTCTTTGTTTTAGGAGTAACTCTCGATCCCAGGTTCAATGTTCTTTTACTTTATATTTATTTCCTATTTTCAGATACTTTATTGCTTGTATTAGTTATGTTGCCTATTTGGCCTATGCCACTTTCATGATGATTTTCTTATTTAATGATATTTGAGGTATTTCAGTTTATGATTGTTCTTTTTTATTATCCCCAATCTGAAGACAATTTTTATTCCAGTAGATACAATTTTCTTTCCTTTTGGTCTTGGTTAAGAAATCAGTAACTCAGGAGTTATCTTAGCTCAACATAATTGATAACTGTTATCTTTGCTAATCGGACTGAACTTCAATAATCCCAACCTTTTCTTAGGAAATAAATAGGATTCGAAGGTCAACTAATTAGTCCCTTGACTTTCCTTTGCTTTAGTAAAGGATAACTAAGTGGAATTAAGATTCAACTTTCATTATTATTAATAAGAATAACTAAGTCTGGATTTCCAATTTCTCCTACCTTACCAAAAGTTTGCTTTACAGTATTTATTTATTCTAATTGCTATTTAAATTAATTGCCATATTCACTCCTCACTCTTGAAACCCCAAATTTACAATCTCCATAACCAATAATAAGAACATACTTCCCTGCAATTCCTTGAGAAGACGACCCGAGGTTTGAATACTCGGTTATCAATTTCAAAGGGGTTTGTTACTTGTGACAACCAAAATGTTTGTACGAAGGGATTTCTGTTGGTTTAGAATCTTTATCTACAACGCGACTATTTTTATAAAATTCTTTACTAGCAAAAATCCTAACATCATCGATCCCACGGAGATTGTCGGCCTGAAGCAAGCTATGGTTACCTTGTAACTCTTAGTCAGGAGATTATCAATGAGAAGGGTTTTGTTTGCAATAAAATAAAAGAGCATGAAATAAAAGGTACTTGTGATTCAATAATGGAAAATAGGTTGGAGTTTTGGAGATGCTCTGTCATATGAATCTCTGCTTTCCTACTGTCTTCTTCTTCATGCACGTAAGGCTCCTTCCATGGCAAGCTGTGTGTAGGGTGTCATCGTTGTCAATGGCTAATTCTAATCCTCTCAGTGAAAATGGTCCATGTGCACTGTAACCGCACGGCTAATCATCTGTCGGTTCTCGATCATGTTGGAATAGAATCCAGTGATCCTTTTGCGTCTGTTACTATGCCCAACAATTGCGAGTTTGATGCTCGTCAAAGTCATCCCTTCCTGGATCCTACTCGAAATACCACATACAAGGTTTAGACTTTCTGGATCCCAAGAATGACCACCAATAATCCTAGCTTATACCACGAAGATTCCAATCTTTCGGAATGGAGGCTAAGAGATACACATTCAATCTAAGATAGAACGGAGGTGGTTGTCAGGCACGCGTTCATAAGTTGAGAATGGTGATGAGTGTCACGGATCATCAAATTCATCATGTTTAAGTGCGAATGAATATCTTAGAACGGAAGCAAGCTTGATTGAATAGAAAACAGTGGTAATTGCATTAATCCATCGAGACACAGCAGAGCTCCTCACCCCCAACCATGGGGTTTAGAGACTCATGCCATAGAAGATACAAAGTCAGATGTAAAATGTCATGAGGTACCAAATAAACCACTAAAGGTAGTTTTTATAATCAACTAGTAACCTAGGTTTACAGAAAATGAGTAAACTAAGATAGGTAGTGCAGAAATCAACTTCTTAGGCCCACTTGGTGTGTGCTTGGGCTGAGCATTGGAGCTTTCACGTGCATAGGCTATTCCTAGAGTTAAACGCCAGCTTTGGTGCCAGTTTGGGCGTTTAACTCCAACTTTTATGCCAGTTCTGGCATTTTGATGCCAGAAAAGGGTAGAGAGCTGGGGTTTTGACCCCAATATACGTCGTCAAAACTCGCTCAAAGTATGGACTATCATAGATTGCTGGAAAGCCCTAGATATCTACTTTCCAACCCCATTGAGAGCGTCCCATCTGGAGTTCTGTAGCTCTAAAAAATCCATTTCGAGTGAAGGGAGGTCAGATTCTAATAGCATCTGCAGTCCTTTTTCAGCCTCGGAATCAGATTTTTGCTCAGGTCCCTCAATTTCAGCCAGAAAATACCTGAAATCACAGAAAAACACACAAACTCATAGTAAAGTCCAGAAATATGAATTTTTCTTAAAAACTAAAAAAAATATACTAAAAACTAACTAAATCATACTAAAAACTATATAAAAACAATGCCAAAAAGCGTATAAATTATCCGCTCAGCACAATACCAAACTTAAATTGTTGCTTGTCCCTAAGCAACTGAAAAGAAAATAGGATAAAAAGAAGAGAATATACAATGAATCCCACAGTATCAATGAAACTTAGTCCTAATTAGATGAGCGGGGCTTGTACCTTTTTGCTTCTGAACAGTTTTGGCATCTCACTTTTTCCTTTAAAATTTAGAATGATTGGCATCTATTAGAACTCAAAATTATAGATAGTGTTATTGATTCTCCTAGTTCAGTGCGTTGATTCTTGAACACATCTACTTTATGAGTCTTGGCCGTGACCCTAAGCACTTTGTTTTCCAGTATTACCACCAGATACATAAATGCCACAAACACATAACTGGGTGAACCTTTTCAGATTGTGACTCAGCATTGCTAAAGTCCCCAGTTAGAGGTGTCCAGAGTTCTTAAGCATACTCTTTTGCTTTGGATCACGACTTTAGCCACTCAATTTCAAGTTTTTCACTTGGACCTGCATGCCACAAGCACATGGTTAGGGATAGCTTGATTTAGCCGCTTAGGCCTGAATTTTATTTCCTTGGGCCCTCCTATCCATTAATGCTCAAAGCCTTGGATCCTTTTTACCCTTGCCTTTTGGTTTAAAGGGCTATTGGCTTTTTTTGCTTTCTTTTTCTTTTTCTTTTTTTTTCACCATTTTTTTTCTTTTTTTCTTTTTTTTTTACTGCTTTTTCTTACTTCAAGAACCAATTTCATGATTTTTCAGATTATCAATAACATTTCTCTTTGTTCATCATTCTTTCAAGAGCCAACAACTTTAACATTCATAAACAACAAGATCAAAAATATGCACTGTTCAAGTATTCATTCAGAGAACAAAAAATATTGCCACCACATCAAAATAATTAAACTAATTTCAAGATAAAATTTGAAATCCAAGTACTTCTTGTTCTTTTGTAATTAAGCACATTTTTCATGTAAGAGAGGTGAGGAATTCATGGAGTTATTCATAGCTTTAAGACATAGACACTAGACACTAATGATCATGTAGTGAAGACACAAACATAGATAGAACATACAACATAAAGCCAAAAAACAGAAAAATAAATAGATAGGGAGATTAAGGAATGAGTCCACCTTAGTGAGGGTGGCGTCTTCCTCCTCTTGAAGAACCAATGGTGCTCTTGAGCTCCTCTATGTCTCTTCCTTGCCTTTGTTGCTCCTCCCTCAAAGCTCTTTGATCTTCTCTAATATCATGGAGAATGATGGAGTGTTCTTGGTGTTCCACCCTTAATTGGTCCCAATAGTTGTGTGGAGGAAAATGTATCCCTTGAGGTATCTCAGGGATTTTTTGATGAGGGAATTTCCCATGCTCTTGTTGAGGTCCATGAATGGGCTCTCTTGTTGTGCAGTCAAATGCTCTACTACTGAGCTATGGACCCTTGAGATGAATCTCTCTATCTCCCATGACTCGGAGGTGAAAGCTTTTCTCTTCCCTTTCCCCTTTCTAGAGGTTTCTCCGGCCTTAGGTGCCATAAATGGTTATGGAAAAACAGAAAAAGCAATGCTTTTACCACACCAAACTTAAAAGGTTTGCTCGTCCTCGAGCAAAAAAAGAAACAAAAAAGGGGAAGAAGAAAATAGAGGATATGGAGGATATTTGGGGAGGAGATATGGAGGTGATTGGTGAAGGGTATTTGGGGAAGAGTGTTGTAGAAAGGTGTGAAGATGAGAGAGAGTGAGTTGAGGTTGGTGGGGATCCTGTGGGGTCCACAGATCCTGAAGGGTCAAGAAATTCTTCATCCCTGCTCCAATTGGGCGTTCACAACGCCTTAGAGTGCAATTCTGGTGTTTAAACGCCAGTCTGCTGCCCTGTTCTGGCGTTTAAATGCCAACATTCCTTCCTGTTCTGGCGTCTAAATGCCAGTCTGTTGCCCTGTTCTACCATTTAAACGCCAGTTTGGTGCCCTATTCTGGCGTTTAAATGCCCAGAAAGGTGCCAGATTGAATGTTTAAACGCCCATTTCGCTACCTTTACTGGCGTTTAAACGCAGTAAGTCTTTCGTCCAGGGTGTGTTGTTTTCAATGCTATTTTTTATTTTTTCATTTATTTTTGTAATTGTCTTTGTGACTTCACATGATCATCAACCTAAAAGAAAACAAAATATATAGATAAAATTAAAATAAAATTGGGTTGCCTCCCAATAAGCGCTTATTTATTGTTTTTAGCTGGACCTCACTGAATGTTATTCTAGTCTCAGTTTTGAGCACTCTTGCTCAATATTGCTTTCAAGATAGTACTTGACTCTTTGCCCATTAACAATGAATCTCTTGTCAGAATCAATATCCTGAAGCTCCACAAATCCATATGGTGACACACCTGTACTCACATATGGTCCCCTCGACCAGGATTTTAGTTTCCCAAGGAATAATCCAAGTCTAGAGTTAAATAGCAGGACCTTTGTCCTGGTTCAAAGACTTTGGGTGACAATTTCTTGTCATGCCATCTTTTTGCTTTCTCCTTGTAAATTTTTGCATTTTCGAAAGCATTGAGCCTGAACTCCTCTAGCTCATTCAACTAGAGCAATCTTTTCTCTCCAGCTAATTTAGCATCAAAGTTTAGGAATCTGGTTGCCCAGTAGGCTTTGTGTTCCAGTTCCACGGGTAGATGACAGGCTTTGCCATACACAAGTTGGTATGGAGAAGTTCCTATAGGAGTCTTGAATGCTATTTTGTATGCCCACAGAGCATCATCCATGCTTTTTGCCCAATCCTTTCTACGGGCCATTACAGTCTGTTCCATAATTCTTTTTAGTTCTCTATTCGAGACCTCAGCTTGTCCATTTGTCTGTGGATGATATGGAGTTACTACCTTGTGGCTAATTCCATACCGGACTATAACAGAGTAAAGCTGTTTATTACAGAAATGAGTGCCTCCATCAATGATTATTGCTCTGGGGACACCAAATCTACTGAAAATATGTTTCTGGAAGAACTTTATCACTGTTTTTGTATCACTAGTGAGTGTTGCAATTGCCTCTACCCATTTAGATACATAGTCTACTGCCACAAGAATATAAGTGTTTGAGTTTGAAGGTGGGAAAGGCCCCATGAAGTCAATACCCTATACGTCAAACAATTCAATCTCTAAGATCACTTGCTGAGGCATGGTGTAACCATGAGGCAGATTACTAGCTCTCTGGCAACTGTCACAGTTTCGTACAAATTCTCGGGAGTTTTTATAGAGAGTGGGCCAATAGAAGCCGCATTGGAGTACTTTTGTGGCTGTTCGCTCACTTCTGAAATGTCCTCCATATTGTGATCCATGGTAGTACCAAAGGATCCTCTGTGCTTCTTCTCTAGGTACACACCTACGGATTAATCCATCTGCGCATCTCTTAAAGAGATATGGTTCATCCCACAAGTAGTACTTTGCATCAGAAATTAATTTTTTCGTTTGCTGCCTGTTGTACTCCTTGGGTATAAACCTTGCAGCCTTATAGTTTGCAATGTCTGCAAACCATGTTACTTCCTGAATGGCAAAGAATTGCTCATCCGAAAAGGTTTCAGAGATCTCAGTGATAGGGAGGGATGCCCCTTCTACTGGTTCTATCCAGGACAGGTGATCTGTCACTTGGTTTTCTGTCCTTTTTCTGTCTCTTATTTCTATATCAAACTCTTGCAGAAGCAGCACCCACCTTATGAGCCTGGGTTTTGAATCCTGCTTTGTGAGTAGATATTTAAGAGCAGCATGGTTAGTTTACACAATCACCTTTAATCCTACAAAATAGGATCTAAACTTGTCAATGGCATAAACCACTGCAAGCAATTTGTTTTCTGTTCATCATTTAGGACACGGTTGGCATAGTAAATAACATGCAGAAGTTTGTCATGCCTCTATCCTAATACTGCACTAATGGCATGGTCACTGGCATCACACATTAGTTCGAATGGTAATGTCCAATTTGGTACAGAAATGACTGGTGCTGTAACCAGCTTGGCTTTCAGGGTCTCAAATGCCTACAGACACTCTGTGTCAAATATAAATGGCGTGTCAGCAGCTAGCAGATTGCTTAGAGGTTTTGCAATTTTTGAAAAATCCTTTATAAACCTCCTATAGAATCCTGCATGCCCCAGAAAGCTTCTGATTGCCTTAACATTGGCAGGTGGTTGTTGATGAGCGGATAATTTATAAGCTTTTTGGCATTGCTTTTAGTATGTTTTCAGTATAATTTAGTTAGTTTTTAGTATATTTTTATTAGTTTTTATTTAAAATTCACTTTTCTGGGCTTTACTATGAGTTTGTGTGTTTTTCTGTGATTTCAGATAATTTCTGGCTGAAATTGAGGGACCTGAGCAAAAATCTGATTCAGAGGCTGAAAAAGGACTGCAGATGCTGTTAGATTCTGACCTCCCTGCACTCAAAGCAAATTTCTGGAGCTACAGAAGCCCAATTGGTGCGCTCTCAATTGCGTTGGAAAGTAGACATCCTGGGCTTTCCAGCAATGTATGATAGTCCATACTTTTCCCGAGATTTGATGGCCCAAACCGGCGTTGCAAATCAGCTTCAGAATTCCCGGCGTTTAACGCCGGAACTGGCACAAAAGTTGGAGTTAAACGCCCAAACTGGCACAAAAGCTGGCGTTTAACTCCAGGAAAAGTCTCTACACATGAAGGCTTCAATGCTCAGCCCAAGCACACACCAAGTTGACCCCGGAAGTGGATTTTTACGTCATTTACTCATTTCTGTATATCCTATGTTACTAGTTCACTATTAATAGGACCTTTTGACATTGTATCTACACCTCATGACACTTTACATGTTTCATATTGTACCTTCTATGGCATGAGTCTCTAAACCCCATGGTTGGGGGTGAGGAGCTCTGCTGTGTCTTGATGGATTAATGCAATTACTACTGTTTTTCATTCAATCACGCTTGCTTCTATTTTAAGATATCACTTGCTCCTCAACCTGATGAATGTGATGATCCGTGACACTCATCATCATTCTCACCAATGAATGTGTGCCTGACAACCACCTCTGTTCTACTTTAGATTGAGTGGATATCTCTTGGATTCTTTAGCCAGTATCTTCGTGGTATAAGCTAAAACATATTGGCGGCCATTCTTGAGAATCCGGAAGGTCTAAACCTTGTCTGTGGTATTCTGAGTAGGATTCAGGGATTGAATGACTGTGACGAGCTACAAACTCGCGATTGTGGGGCGTTAGTGACAGACGCAAAAGAATCACTGGATTCTATTCCGACATGATCGAGAACCGACAGATGAATAGCCGTGCTATGACAGAGCGCGTTGAACATTTTCACTGAGAGGATGGGAGGTAGCCATTGACAACGGTGAAACCCTACATACAACTTGCCATAGAAGGAGCCTTGCGTGTATGAAGAAGAAAACAGTAGGAAAGCAGAGATTCAGAAGATAGAGCATCTCCAAAACCTCAACCTGTTCTCCATTACTGCAAAACAAGTATTTATTTCATGTTCTTCCACTTTTCACAATTAAACCTGAGAATTATTGATATCCTGACTAAGAGTTACAAGATAACCATAGCTTGCTTCAAGCTGACAATCTCCGTGGGATCGACCCTTATTCACGTAAGGAATTACTTGGACGACCCAGTGCACTTGCTGGTTAGTTGTGCGGGATTGCAAAAGTGTGATTGCAATTTTGTGCACCAAGTTTTTGGCACCGTTGCCGGGGATTGTTCGAGTTTGGACAACCGACGGTTTATCTTGTTGCTTAGATTAGGACTGTTTTATTTTTGTTGGTTTAGAGTCTTTTATTTGAGTTTAGTTTCATATCTTAAGTTTGGTGTCAATTGCATGCTTTTGTTTTCTTTTAATTTTTTTCGAATTTGCATGTTCTTAGTCCTTTCTTGATCTTTAAAAATTCTAAGTTTGGTGTCTTCTTTGTGTTTTCCTTTAGGTTTTCAAAAATTTGTATGTGATTTTCTAAAAATTTCTAAGTTTGGTGTCTTCTTTGTATTTTCCTTTAAATCTTCAAAATTTTGCATTAATTTTCAAAATCATATCTTTTCAATCATATCTTTTTAATTGCTAATTCCAAAATCTTCTTAATTAATTAATCTAGTTTTCAATTTGCTTTGATTTTATTTTCTTTTAGTTTTCAAAATTTTATTTTATTTTCTTTTCTATTTTATTTTATTATTTTCGGTCATTCCTAATTAAAAAAAATTATACTTTACTTGTGATCCATATCATTTCCCTTTCTCCATCATGGACCTAAGTGGAATTGTGCAGTCCAGAAGGACTCTGGGGTCATATGCTAACCCCATTACAGCTGCATATGGGAGTAGCATCTGTATACCTCCCATTAAAGCAAGCAGCTTTGAGCTAAATCCTCAACTCATTATCATGGTGCAGCAAAATTGCCAGTATTCTGGTCTTCCACAAGAAGAACCTACTGAGTTTCTGGCACAGTTCTTACAAATTGGTGACACAGTACGTGATAAAGAGGTGGATCAGGATGTCTACAGATTATTACTGTTTCCATTTGCTGTAAAAGATCAAGCTAAGAGGTGGTTGAATAACCAACCCACAGCAAGCATAAAAACATGGAGACAGTTATCAGACAAATTCCTGAATCAATTTTACCCTCCAAAAAGGATGACACTGCTAAGGCTGGACATCCAAGGCTTTAAACAAGAGGATAATGAATCCCTTTATAATGCCTAGGAGAGGTATAGAGGTATGCTAAGAAAATGCCCCTCTGAATTGTTTTCAGAGTGGGTACAGTTAGACATCTTCTACTATGGGCTTACAGTAAAAGCTCAGATGTCTCTAGACCACTTAGCTGGTGGATCTATACATATGAGGAAGACGATTGAAGAGGCTCAAGAGCTCAAAGATACGGTTGCTAGAAATTAACTTCTATACTCAAGGAACGAGTCCTCTACAAAAGAAGAAGCTATGGAAGTAACTACTGATCCTAATCCTCAAGAACAGATTGTTGAGCTTAATCAGTAATTACTCCTGATGACAAGACAGTTAGCAGAATTTAAAGAGATGCTCCAAGAAACTAAAATTGCTAACAAGAACATAAAATCACAGTTGAATCAGACAAAACAGCAGTTATCTAAACAGATAACAGAAGAATGCCAAGCAGTTCAACTGAGGAGTGGGAAGACATTGAATAACACTGCTCAAAGTGGCAAAAAGCCAAGAAAAGAACAACTGACAGAGGATAACCAAACCACTGTCCAAAATCCCTCTGAGGACAGTAAGAGCCCAGAGAGGAATACTCCTGGCGTTCAAACACCAGAAATGGGGCAAAATTTGGTGTTAAACGCCCATTCCTTGCCCAGTTTTGGCGTTCAAACACCAGAAAGGGGGGAAAAGTTGGCGTTAAATGCCCATTCCTCACCCAGTCTTGGCGTTCAAACACCAATGAGGAATCAGACACCTGAGAGTGCTGATAGTAACCCCTCTAAAAGGGCTTCTCCAACCACCTCTGTAGGGAATAAACCTGCAGCAACTAAGCTTGAAGAATATAAAGCCAAGATGCCTTATCCTCAGAAACTCCACCAAGCAGAACAGGATAAACAATTTGCCCGCTTAGCAGACTATCTAAGGACTCTTGAAATAAAGATTCCGTTTGCAGAAGCACTTGAGCAAATACCTTCTTATGCTAAGTTCATGAAAGAGATCTTAAGTCATAAGAAGGATTGGAGAGAAACTGAAAAAGTGTTTCTCACTGAAGAATGCAGTGCAGTCATTCTGAAAAGCTTACCAGAAAAGCTTCAAGATCTAGGAAGCTTTATGATACCATGCACATTAGAAGGTGCTTGTACCAAGACAGCCCTATGTGACCTTGGAGCAAGTATCAACCTAATACCTGCGTCCACTATCAGAAAGCTTGGATTGACTGAAGAAGTCAAACCAACCCGGATATGTCTCCAGCTTGCTGATGGCTCCATTAAATATCCATCAGACATAATTGAGGACATGATTGTCAAGGTTGGGCCATTCGCCTTTCCAACTGACTTTGTAGTGCTGGAAATAGAGGAGCACAAGAGTGCAACTCTCATCCTAGAAAGACCCTTCCTAACAACTGGACGAACTCTCATCAAATGACTGCATGAGCGCTGATATTATTGACTCTTTGGTGGAAGAGATCAATATGACTGAGAGTCTTGAATCAGAGCTAGAAGACATCTTTAAAAATGTTCAGCCTGATCAGGAAGAACCAGAGGAAATAGAAGAACCTCTGAAAATTCCTCAGGAAGAGGATAAACCTCCAAAACCTAAACTGAAACCACTACCACTGTTCCGAGGGTTTACCTGAAACGTGTAGCTCGGTCGTCTGGAGAAGCCCGAGGTGGGGGTTCGGTGACCCGAGCTTGATATGCAGAATGGTTGGTGGTTGTACCTGCAATGACACTCCGATGCTTAAGTTAGCATGGGTCCAAGCAGATATGTGTAGATTTGGAATGAATGCCATACCTGGGTGCTCCAGTGTATTTATAGTAGTTGGCAGTGATCTTCCCTGGATAAGATATTCTTATCTTATCTTATCTTTGGGAGTTTTATCTCTATCTTTGTGGAACCGCCTTTTCCAGGCCTTTTCGGCCTTTAGGTTTGGGCTGCGTTCCTTTTGATGGGCCTTCCTTTGCTCTTTGTCCGAGGTCCGACCTTTAGGTGTGAGCTTTAGGCAAGGTCGGACCTCTTGCGAATTTGCCGAGTTGGAGGACCCCGGTCAGGGTATGAACAGTGCCCCTGCCCGAGTTCGTCCTTTTTTGGGAGGTCGTGCTCGGGCATAGTAGTCTGTTTTTTAAAATTCAAAATAGCCGTTCCTGCATTTATTGCATTTTACCGTTTTTCCTCGATTTCTGTTCGGGCTCTGTGAAGGCTTTATTTATTGCTCCTTTCCTCCTTTCTGCGTTTGTTTTTCTTATGCTTTTACAAGCGCCGCTTCTTCTTTCCCTTTGTTTTGCTTTCCAGAATCTTTCTTTGTGTGTCTTTCCGGGGTTTCCTCTGTGTCGTCGCTTCGTTCTCCTTGCTTTGGAGCTCTTCGTCTTCGCTTTCTTCTTCCAGGTTTGTTTCTGTGTTTCTCTTTTCTTGTGATCATATGCTCTTGTCCTTTGTGTGGCTCTTGTTTGTTTCTTTTTCTTTATGCCTGGGTTGCCCCAAAAGAGGTGCCGCCATTGCTGTTGTTTTTATATGGGGGGGGCTCTTTTTTGTTCCCTGGTGTTTTTGTTCTGTGTTGCCCCGCTTTCTTCGTGGGGTCTTTGCTTCTTGCTTTGCTGAATGGGTTTTCGTTGTCTTCTTTATGTGATTTTTTGCCTGCTGTTGTATTCTTCTTTGTAGGTAAGAGTTTTTATGTCTCGAAAGGTTCTTCAAGCGATGTCGACTAAAATTCCGTGTGGTCTTGATTGGGTAGACCCTCTTCCTCTGAGAGTCCCTACTGTGGTAGATTCTGAGTACTTAGTTAGGTTCCGTAGGCATTGTAGCATATGTGAAAATAGGGAGTCTGAGAGGGATTACGAACTAGTGGCCCCGGATTCCGAGGAGAGAGTGTGCTTCCCGCCCCTAGATAGTTCCGAGAAGCTTTTCTTTTATGCTTATGATTGTTTTTTCTCTAAGCTGGGCGTCCGACTTCCTTTTACCGATCTGGAGTCCGAGGTGTTATGGTCTTGTAATCTTGCTCCTACGCAGCTCCATCCAAATTCTTGGGCGTTTTTAAAGCTGTTTCAACTTTTGTGTCAGTTCTTGGGCGTTGCTCCCTCTATTTCTCTTTTTTCCTACTTGTTTGTGTTGACGAAGCCAGGGTCGGGTGGAGGTAAGGTATCTTGGGTTTCCTTTAGGGCTAACCAGGGAAGGAAGTTTTGCACCCTGTATGATGAGTCCTTTCATGATTTTAAGAACTTCTATTTCAAGGTCCGGGCTACTGGAGACGTCCGACCTTTCTTTTTAGATGAGAGTGGGGAGCCTTCTTTTCCTCTTTGTTGGCAGGAGAAAGTAGTGTCTACTAAGTATACCCTTGAGAGTCTAGATGAGGTGGAGCAGGCTTTTGTGGGTGTGGTAAGCAGTTTATGGGGTCGGGCACCTCACTTGGACACGAAGAAAATGTTGGGGGATCCAAGCCTTCTCCGTTCCGAGTTAGGTAGTTCCCGACCCTCCGAGATTATCTTTTTAGTATTTTGGCTTTGCTTGTCTTTGTTTTAGTGGAATTTCTGTTTTGGTGATCCTCTTTTTTTATTTTTGCAGAGATGTCTTCTCAGGCGGATTCTATGAAGTACCTTCGTCGGACGAAGAAGTCCTTGGCTGCTCGAAATATTGAGGCTGGGGAGGCTTCTGCCCGATCTTCTCCGAAGAAGACTACTGTGGGTGTCACTACTCGGTCAAAGACTATTCCGACTCCCCAGTTTCGACCTATAAATCAGGACCCTCCAACCTCTAGACCCGGTAACTCATCTCCTCCTTCGTCCTCGGGTCCTCCTCCCAAGAAGCAGAAGACCTCTCAAGAGTTTGCGGGTTTTAATGATAAGGATTTTGATGCTCTTGGTTGGGTTGAACAGCATATTCTCCCTCAGACTTTTATTTCTACTGATGATGTGTCTATGGAGCACCATTTTCAGTATATGGCGCGGAGCTGTGTCCGGATGGCTAGTCTTCATGCCGCTATTGCCCGAGAGTTCAAGAAATCCCCCATTGGTGCGACCAGTTCCCGACTTGAGAAGGCTCAGTCCGAGTTCGAGAGGATTAGTGAGCTGAAGGCTGCTAGTATTGCTGAGCTGGAGGCGTCTTTGGAGAAGGAGAAAGCTAAAGCTACTGCGGCTGTGGCGGCGGCGAGTTCATCCGAGGAGATGGCGAAGGCGGCGAGGGAGAGTTATACTCGGACATATGCTGAGCTTGTGGAGACAAAGGAGAGGTTGCAATCCGCTCAGGATGATTTTTACGAGCTAGAAGGACATGTGGCTAAGGGTATGGATGCTATGTTTGAAAATTTGAAGGCTCAGGTCCGGGTTCTTGCTCCTGACCTGGATCTGAGTTTATTCAGTACGGATAATGTTGTCGTGGAGGGAAAGATTGTTCCGGCTCCCAACGAGGATGAGGTTCCAGTGTCTGACCCTAAAGTTCCGGTTGTGAACCCGACTTCGCCTTTGGCCGGGGAGGAATCTGGTGTGGAGGTTTCAAACCGAGATGACGGTGCTGTCAAGGCTGTCCCGATTTCTATGGTTCTTCCTCCGCAGCCTTCTACCGGAAAGGATCTTGATTCCCTGTAATCCTTTGTCTTTGGTTTTTTTTTGCCCGGCCTGTGGGCTCTGTTTTGGACGGTTTTTACTACCTGTTTATTTCTTTGAACACCTTTTTGCTATTAGCTACTTGTAGTAACTTTTTAGCTTTTTATGTGGTGTTTGTTCGCGTTTTGACTTTTAGTTCCGCTTTATGCTTTTTAGTTGTTTTTGGATAACAACTTTTTAGCTAGCGCTTTTTGAAACTTTGTTTTACCCTTCCCTTTGATTTCGTTTCTTCGCTTGTACTTTTTAGTTGTTTTTGTATAGCAACCTTTTAGTAAGCGTTTTCGAAATCTTTGTTTTCGCCGTTTTAAGGCTTCTTTCTCGGGTCCGGGCTTTTTCTCGGACCTCGGGGGGGGGGGGGGGGCGGTCGAGTACTTCCCTTTGATTTCGTTTCTTCGCTTGTACTTTTTAGTTGTTTTTGTATAGCAACCTTTTAGTAAGCGTTTTCGAAATCTTTGTTTTCGCCGTTTTAAGGCTTCTTTCTCGGATCCGGGCTTTTTCTCGGACCTCGGGGGGGCGGTCGAGTACTTCCCTTTGTTGGGTCCGACCTTGTTGTTGGTCGGCCTTTTAAGTTATTTTTGTAACCTCTTTTATTTGGCCTTTTGAGCCTTTTCAGAGTTGCTTTTATAACTTCTCACATTAATCTGAACCTCGTCGCTTTATCTTTGCCGACCTCGTGTGGTCTCTTGGCAATGATTTTTTGCGTTTTGCCGAGCATAAATTAATGCGCCTTGGCGGGGTACTTTTCAGGATTTGTTTCATCATGAGGAGGAAAAGAGAAAAATTCGATTAGTATTAAAAAGAAAGAATATTTACAGAGTGTTTACCCTTGGCTAGATCGGGTGCTTTTCTTGTCCGGGTGTCTCATTAAAAAACCCTTGTAGGGAAAAAGAGTACACCTCGGGTCAAGTTTTTCTAGCTGAAGTATCGTCTTAGATTACAGGCGTGCCAGGCCCTGGGCAACTCATTGCCTTCTAGGTCGGATATTTTGTAATAGCCTGTTCCTAAGACTTCTGTTACCTTGTAGGGTCCCTTCCAATTTGCAGCTAGCTTCCCTTCTCCCGACTTTTGTGTTCCGATGTCATTTCGGATCAGAATTAGGTCGTGAATTGAGAAGCTTCGTTTTATTACTTTCTGATTGTATCTGAGGGCCGTTCGCCGTTTTAAGGCTTCTTCTCGGATCCGGGCTTTTTCTCGGACCTCGGGGAGGAGGTCGAGTTCTTCCCTTTGTGCCTGTGGGTTACCTTCTTCGTTGTAGAAGATGACTCGGGGTGACCCTTCATCTATTTCGATAGGAGTCATTGCCTCCATCCCGTAAGCTAGTCGGAATGGCGATTCTCCTGTTGTAGAGTGTGGGGTTGTCCGATATGCCCATAGTACCTGGGGGAGCTCCTCGGCCCATGCCCCTTTGGCCTCTTGGAGTCTTCGTTTTAACCCGGCCAAGATGACTTTATTTGCGGCCTCCGCTTGTCCGTTGGCTTGTGGGTGCTCGACTGAGGTGAATTGCTGTTTGATTTTTAGCTCGGCCGCCAAGTTTTGAAAACTTGTGTCTGTGAACTGTGTTCCATTGTCTGTGGTGATGGAGTAGGGGACTCCGAACCTTGTGACGATATTTTTGTATAGGAATTTGCGGCTTTTCTGAGCCGTGATGGTGGCTAAGGGTTCGGCTTCGATCCACTTTGTGAAGTAGTCGACCCCCACCATGAGGTATTTGACTTGCCCCGGTCCTTGAGGGAACGGGCCGAGTAGGTCAAGTCCCCATTTGGCGAAGGGCCATGGTGCGGTGACGCTGATAAGGTCTTCGGGTGGTGCTTTGTGGAAATTGGCGTGTTTTTGGCAGGGGGGCATATTTTTACAAATTCCGTTGCGTCTCTTTGCAAAGTCGGCCAGTAGAATCCGGCTCGGACTACTTTCTCGGATAACGCTCGAGCTCCGAGGTGGTTCCCGCACATGCCTCCGTGTACTTCTTCGAGGACGCTCTTTGTTTCTGAGGTCGGGACACACCTAAGGAGGGGGTTTGAGAATCCCCTTCTGTATAATATGTCGTGAATTAGTGTATAATTCTGGGCGTCTTTTGTGAGTCTTCTAGCTTCCTTCTTTTCGGCGGGGAGAGTTCCCGACTTCAGGTAGTTGAGTATGGGGGTCATCCACCCTTGCTGTTGGTTGGATATGTTTAGCGCTTCTTCCTCTCTTAGCACGGAGGGAAATTGCAAGGTTTCCTGGAGGAGACTTCTGTTGTTGCCTCCGGGCTTGGTGCTGGCGAGCTTTGAAAGGGCGTCTGCCCGGGCGTTTTGTTCCCGAGGTATGTGCTGAATCTGTATTTCTGAAAAGTGGCGTAGTTGTGCCTGTGTTTGGTCCAGGTATTTTTTCATAGTGGGGTCTTTGGCCTGGTAGCTTCCATTTACTTATGATGTGACGACCTGTGAGTCGCTGAAGATCGTGATTTTTTGGGCTCCGACCTCTCCGGCTAGCTTTAGACCTGCTAGTAGGGCCTCGTATTCGGCTTGGTTGTTCGAAGCCTGGAACTCGAATTTTAGGGATAGTTCTATCCGCGTTCCTTGGTCGCTTTCGAGTATAACCCCGGCTCCGCTTCCTGTTTTGTTTGAGGACCCGTCGACATACAGGTTCCATGAGAGTGGGGTTCCAGGGGTCTCAGTGTATTCTGCGATGAAGTCGGCTAGATACTGGGATTTTATGGCAGTCCGGGTTTCATAGTGGAGGTCGAACTCGGACAGCTCCACCGCCCATTGCAGTATTCGTCCTGCCAGGTCTGTTTTTTGGAGGATGTGTCTCATTGGTTGGTTTGTCCGGACTTTGATGGTGTGGGCTTGAAAGTAGGGACGGAGCCTCCGGGCTGTGAACACTAGGGCGTAAGCAAACGTTTCTATCTTTTGATAGTTTAATTCGGCCCCTTGTAGTGCCTTGCTTACAAAGTATATGGGGTGTTGTCCTTGGTCATTTTCTCGTATTAACGCTGAAGCGACCGCTCGATTTCCAACCGAGAGGTATAGTACGAGTTCTTCTCCTTTTAGAGGTCGGGTTAGGATTGGTGGCTGTCCGAGGAATTCCTTTGAAGTCTTGAAAGGCCTTTTCGCACTCCGGGGTCCATGAGAAGGGTTTCCCTTTCTTTAGGAGTGAGTAGAGAGGTAGTGACCTTATTGCTGATCCCGCCAAGAACCTTGATAGGGCGGCTAGCCTTCCATTCAGTTGTTGTACCTCCTTGACACACGTCGGGCTCTTCATATTGAGTATCGCTTGGCATTTGTCCGGGTTTGCTTCGATGCCTCTTTGAGTCAGCATGAAGCCTAAGAACTTTCCGGCTTCTGCGGCGAAGGTGCACTTTGTCGGGTTAAGTCTCATGTTGTGTTTTCTGAGGGTGCCGAAAACACTGGCGAGGTCGGTCAGCAAGTTTCTGTCTTCTTGTGTTTTTACCAGCATGTCGTCGACGTACACCTCCATCTGTAGTCCGATGTGCTCTGAGAACACTTTGTTCATTAGCCTCTGGTAGGTTGCTCCTGCGTTCTTTAGCTCGAAGGGCATTACTACGTAGCAGTAGTTTGCCCTTGGGGTTATGAACGAGGTCTTTTCTTGATCGGGTCTGTACATTGGGATTTGGTTGTATCCTGAGTATGCGTCCATGAAGGAGAGATATCTATAGCCTGAGGCTGCGTCTACTAATGCGTCGATGTTTGGTAGTGGATATGGGTCTTTGGGGCAAGCTTTGTTGAGGTCTGTGTAATCGACGCACATCCTCCATTTTCCGTTGGGCTTTTTTACCAGGACCACGTTTGCGAGCCATAGGGGGTATTTTACTTCCCTAATGAACCCTGCATCTAGCAGTGCTTGTACTTGTTCTTCTATTGCTTGCATGCGCTCGGGCCCGAGTTTCCGGCGTCTTTGTTGGACAGGCCGGGACCCCGGGTAAACCGATAGCTTATGGCACATCAGGTCGGGGCTTATGCCCGGCATGTCGGAGGCTTTCCAGGCGAAGAGGTCGGAATTCTCTCTTAAGAGGGCTATGAGTTCCTCTTTTAGTCCTGTTTCGAGGTTTGCTCCTATGCTTGTTGTTTTTTCAGGTGTGTTCCCAATCTGGACTTCTTCGATTTCTCCCTCTGGCTGTGGCCGGAGGTCTTCTCGGGATTGAACTCGTCCGAGTTCTATTGTGTTGACCTCTTTCCCTTTTAGGCTCAGGCTTTCGTTGTAGCATCGCCGTGCTAGTTTTTGGTCGCCTTTTAGAGTAGCGATTCCCTTTGTGGTAGGGAACTTCATACAGAGGTGTGGGGTCGAGACTATGGCTGCCAGTCTGTTTAGGGTTGGTCGCCCAATGAGGGCATTGTATGCTGAAGTGACGTCGACTATAATGTAGTCGATGCTTAATGTTTTAGATTGCTCGCCTCTTCCAAAGGTAGTGTGTAGCGAGACGTATCCTAAGGGATGGATCGGAGTGTCCCCTAGTCCAAATAGGTCGGTGGGGTAGGCCTTTAGTTCTTTTTCTTCGAGCCCGAGCTTGTCGAAGGCCGTTTTGAACAGGATATCTGCTGAGCTTCCCTGGTCAATCAGGGTTCGATGCAAGTTGGCGTTTGCTAGGATAATGGTGATTACCATTGGATCGTCGTGTCCGGGAATTACCCCTTGAGCATCTTCTCGGGTGAATGAAATAGTAGGTAATTCGGGCAGGGGACTGTCTTCTCGGATGTAATAGACTTCTTTGAGGTGTCTTTTTCGTGAGGATTTGGACGTTCCTCCGCCTGCAAAACCTCCATTTATCATGTGAACATGTCTTTCAGGGGTTCGTAGGGTTTGTTCGGCCCGATCTTCGTTGTCTCCCCGCCTTCTCTTCCTGGTCTCTTCTCCTTTCTCTGCTACGTATCTGTCGAGTTTTCCTTCTCAGGCTAGCCTTTCTATAACATTTTTTAGGTCGTAGCAATCGTTAGTAGAATGACCGTAGAGCTTGTGATATTCACAGTATTCGGACCGATCTCTCCCTGCTTTCTTGTGCTTTAGCGGTCGGGGCGGTGGGATCTTTTCGGTGTGGCATACTTCTCTGTAGACGTCTACCAGGGAGACTCGGAGGGGGGTGTAGCTGTGGTACTTCCGTGGCTTGTCCGAGTTGGGTTCTTCTTTCTTTTTCTGTTCCCGATCCCGATCTCGGAGTGGGTAGGTTGATTCCTTCCTAGAAGAGTCTCTTAGCTGGGAGGTTTCCTCCATGTTGATATATTTTTCTGCTCGCTCCTGCACCTCGTACAGGGAGGTCGGGTATCGTTTGGATAGGGATTGGCTAAACGGTCCCTCTTTTAGGCCGTTTGCTAGTCCCATGATGGCTGCTTCAGTGGGCAAGTGTTGTATGTCCAGGCAGGCTTTGTTGAATCGCTCCATGTATTTTCGGAGAGTTTCTTGGTCACCTTGTTTGATCCCGAGTAGACTGGGGGCATGTTTTGTTTTGTCCTTTTGAATGGAGAATCTTGTTAGGAATTTTTTGGTTAGGTCTTCGAAGCTGGTGATTGATTTTGGTGGCAGGTTGTCGAACCACTTCATGGCTGACTTGGTGAGAGTGGTGGGGAAGGCTTTGCACCGAGTCGCGTCGGAGGCGTCGGCTAGGTACATTCTGCTTCTGAAGTTGCTGAGGTGATGACTTGGATCGGTGGTGCCGTCGTAGAGGTCCATATCGGGTGGTTTGAAGTTTCGCGGTACCTTCTCCTTCATGATCTCTTGCGTGAAGGGATCATGGTTGCCTTCGGTGGTGGTGCCGCGTTCTGTCCGGTCTTTCAGGTTGGCCTCTATTTTCCGCAGTTTTCCTTCTAATTCTCTGCGCTTTCGAGTTTCCCTTCTCAGATCTTGTTCAGTTTCTTTCTGCTTCTTTATGTCCTCTTCGAGTTGTTTTAGTCGGTCTTGTTGTTCCCGGACTGCTTCTAGGATTTCCGAGCTCTTCTCTCTTTCAGAATTTTGTGGATCCTTGTTTGGGAGTGATGTTTTTGGGCGATTCTGTTTGTTTCCTCCTGGAGTACGTGGTGATAGAGGGCTGTCCGGTCGTTCTCCGGTGTCAATTTCGTCCTCTTGTTCAGATGCAGCGTGCTCATCGTTGAGAGGGTCGTCTGCCATGGTAGAGGGATGACTTCCAGGTCCCCGGCAACGGCGCCAATGTTCCGAGGGTTTACCTGAAACGTGTAGCTCGGTCGTCTGGAGAAGCCCGAGGTGGGGGTTCGGTGACCCGAGCTTGATATGCAGAATGGTTGGTGGTTGTACCTGCAATGACACTCCGATGCTTAAGTTAGCATGGGTCCAAGCAGATATATGTAGATTTGGAATGAATGCCATACCTGGGTGCTCCAGTGTATTTATAGTAGTTGGCAGTGATCTTCCCTGGATAAGATATTCTTATCTTATCTTATCTTTGGGAGTTTTATCTCTATCTTTGTGGAACCGCCTTTTCCAGGCCTTTTCGGCCTTTAGGTTTGGGCTGCGTTCCTTTTGATGGGCCTTCCTTTGCTCTTTGTCCGAGGTCCGACCTTTAGGTGTGAGCTTTAGGCAAGGTCGGACCTCTTGCGAATTTGCCGAGTTGGAGGACCCCGGTCAGGGTATGAACAACCACCATCCCTGAAGTATGCATTTCTGGGAGAAGGTAATACTTTTCTAGTGATCATAAGCTCTGCTTTAAATTTACATGAAGAGGAAGCACTAATTAAAGTGTTAAGGACACACAAGACAGCTCTTGGATGGTCCATAAGTGATCTTAAGGGCATTAGCCCAGCAAGATGCATGCACAAGATCCTATTAGAGGATAATGCCAAGCCAGTGGTTCAACCACAAAGGCGGCTAAATCCAGCCATGAAGGAGGTAGTGCAGAAAGTGGTCACTAAGTTACTAGAGGCTGGGATTATTTATCCTATTTCTGATAGCCCCTGGGTGAGCCATGTTCAAGTTGTCCCCAAGAAGGGGGGCATGACAGTGGTTCATAATGAAAATAATGAACTGGTTCCTACAAGAATAGTTATAGGGTGGCGTATGTGTATTGACTACAGAAGGCTCAATACAGCCACTAGAAAGGATCATTTTCCTTTACCATTCATAGACCAGATGCTAGAAAGATTAGCTGGTCATGATTATATTGATTTTTGGATGGCTATTCAGGCTACAATCAAATTGCAGTGGATCCTCAAGATCAAGAGAAAACAGCATTCACCTGTCCTTCTGGCGTATTTGCTTACAGAAGAATAACTTTTGGTCTATGCAATGCACCTGCAACTTTTCAGAGGTGCATGCTATCCATCTTCTCTGATATGGTAGAGAAGTTCCTGGAAGTCTTTATGGATGACTTCTCAATATTTGGAGACTCATTCAGCTCCTGTCTTGATCATCTAGCACTTGTCCTGAAAAGGTGCCAAGAGACTAACCTGGTTTTAAACTGGGAGAAATGTCACTTTATGGTGACTGAAGGAATTGTCCTTGGGCACAAAATTTCAAGCAAGGGAATAGAGGTGGATTAAGCAAAGGTAAAAGTAATTGAAAAATTACCACCACCTGCCAATGTTAAGACAATTAGAAGCTTTCTGGGGCATGCAGGATTCTATAGAAGGTTTATAAAGGATTTTTCAAAAATTGCAAAACCTCTAAGCAACCTGCTAGCTACTGACACACTATTTGTGTTTGACACAGAGTGTCTGCAGGCGTTTGAGACCCTGAAAGCCAAGCTGGTCACAGCACCAATCATCTCTACACCAGATTGGACATTGCCATTCGAACTAATGTGTGATGCCAGTGACCATGCCATTGGTGCAATGTTGGGACAGAGGCACAACAAGCTTCTGCACGTCATTTATTATGCTAGCCGTGTTCTAAATGATGCACAGAAGAATTACACAACCACAGAAAAAGAGTTACTTGCAGTGGTTCATGCCATTGACAAGTTTAGGTCCTACTTAGTAAGGTCAAAAGTGATTGTGTACACTGACCATGCTACTCTTAAATACTTACTCACCAAGCAAGATTCAAAACCCAGGCTCATAAGGTGGGTGTTGCTTCTGCAAGAGTTTGATATAAAAATAAGAGACAGAAAAGGGACAGAGAACCAGGTAACTGATCATCTGTCCCGGATAGAACCAGTAGCTGGGGTGTCCCTCCCCTCTACTGAGATCTCTGAGACCTTTCCAGATGAGCAACTCTTTGCCATTCAGGAAGCTCCATGGTTTGGTGACATTGCAAACTATAAAGCTGTGAGGTTCATACCCTAGGAGTACAGCAGGGTGCAAAGAAAAAAATTAATTTCAGACGCCAAGTACTACCTATGGGATGAGCCATATCTCTTTAAGAGATATGCAGACGGAATGATCCGCAGATGTGTACCTAGAGAGGAAGCACAAAGGATCCTATGGCATTGCCATGGATCACAGTATAGAGGACATTTCGGAAGTGAACGAACAGCCACTAAAGTCCTCAAATGCGGCTTCTATTGGCCTAATCTCTATAGGGATGCCTGAGAGTTTGTGCGTAACTGTGACAGTTGCCAAAGAGCTGGTAACTTGCCTCATGGTTACGCCATGCCTCAGTAAGGGATCTTAGAGATTGATTTGTTTGATGTATGGGGTATTGACTTCATGGGTCCCTTCCCACCATCATACTCAAACACTTATATTCTGGTGACAGTAGACTATGTATCTAAATGGGTAGAAGCAATTGCCACTCCCAATAATGATACTAAGACCGTGTTGAAATTCCTCCAGAAACACATCTTCAGTAGGCTTGGTGTTCCCAGAGTACTAATCAGTGATGGGGGCACTCATTTTTGTAATAAACAGCTGTACTCTGCTATGGTCCGATATGGAATTAGCCACAAAGTAGCAACTCCGTATCATCCACAGACAAATGGGCAAGCTGAAGTCTCTAATAGAGAGCTAAAAAGAATCTTGGAATGGACTGTTATTGCCCATAGAAAGGATTGGGCAAAGAGCTTGGATGATGCTTTGTCGGCATACAGAACAGCATTTAAGACTCCTATAGGAACCTCTCCATACTAACTTGTGTATGGGAAGGCCTGTCATCTGCCCGTGGAACTGGAACATAAAGCCTACTAGGCAACCAGATTCCTAAACATGGATGCCAAGTTAGCTGGTGAAAAAAGATTGCTCCAGCTAAATGAGCTAGAGGAGTTTAGACTCAGTGCCTTTGAAAATGCAAAAATTTATTAGGAAAGGCAAAGAAGTGGCATGACAAGAAGTTGTCATCCAGAGTTTTTGAGCCAGGACAAAAAGTTCTGCTCTTCAATTCTTGACTCATACTATTCCCAGGAAAACTTAAATCCTGGTGGAGGGGTCCGTATGTGATTACAGGAGTGTCACCATATGGATATGTTGAGCTTCAAGATATTGATTCTGATAAAAAGTTCATTGTTAATGGACAGAGGATCAAACATTACCTTGAAAGTAATTTTGAGCAAGAATGCTCAAAACTGAGGCTTGAATGAGTCTCAGTAAAGGTCCAGCTAAAGACAATAAAGAAGCGCTTGGTGGGAGGCAACCCAGTCATTAGCAGGTTATTTGTTCTATAAAAGTTTGATATATATTCTTCAAGGTTGATCATTGAAATTGAAGGAATTCACAGAGTTATAGAAGGATTCAGTGCAAAAAGCAGAGAAAAGGAGTTTGCTGGCAAGAAAACGCCAGTAAAGGGTACTCTGGGCGTTAAACGCCAGAATGGATACCATTTTGGGCGTTTAACGCCAGTAAAGGTACCATTTTGGGCGTTAAACGCCAGAATGGGTACCATTCTGGGCGTTTAACGCCAGCATTGCAGCATCCTGGGCGTTCAGCAAAACGCCCAGTGATAAAAGGGTTTATGGCATTTAACGCCAGCCAGGTACCCTGGCTGGGCGTTAAACGCCCATAATGGCCAACATTTGGGCGTTAAACGCCAGAATGGATACCATTCTGGGCGTTTAACGCCAGAAAGGTAGGGGACAGAGATTTTGTCTTCCACTTCAAATTTTTTCAAACTTTTTTATTTTGATCCATAATTTTCTGCATAAACACATTACAAACTTTCATCATTCACCTTCAAATTTCAAAAATTAAACAATTTTCTAAATCATTCTTCAAATCTCTTTCAAATCCTTTCCAAATCTTCTTCAAAAAATCAAATATCTTCTCAAATTCTTTCCATATCTTCTCAAATCTCCTTCAAAATTTTCAAAATCTCTCCCCCTCCCTTATAAATACACCTTCGGCCATCCCCTTCTCCCCACCATTCGAATTTGCTCTCCTCCTCTCTCTCCTATTTCCTTTCTTTTGCTTGAGGGCAAGTAAACCTCTAAGTTTGGTGTGCTTTTTCGTGATCACTAAGCCAAGATTTATTAAGATCATGGCTCCTAAGGGAAAACAAACCAATTCAAAAGGCAAGAAAGAGAATAATCCAAAGAATCTTTGGAATCAAGAGAAGTTCTTAACCAAAGAACATGCAGACCATTACCACAAAATAATGGGTCTGAGGTCAGTGATCCCAGAAGTCAGATTTGATCTGAAAGAAGATGAATATCCGGAGTTCCAATAGCAAATTCGAAACAGAGGATGGGAAGTCTTAACCAACCCTGAGACAAAGGTTGGAAGAAACATGGTTCAGGAATTCTACTCAAATCTATTGCTGACAGATAAGCAGAGAATGACTGGAACTACTTTTTATACCTACAGAACCATGGTCAGAGGGAGAATTATTTACTTCCATCTGGACAAAATTAGAGAGGTCTTCAAATTGCCTCAACTACAAGATGATCCTGAATCCTTTAATAGGAGAATGGTGAGAGTAGATAAGGGGTTGGATCAAGTT
Source organism: Arachis hypogaea (assembly GCF_003086295.3). Classification (NCBI taxonomy): domain Eukaryota; kingdom Viridiplantae; phylum Streptophyta; class Magnoliopsida; order Fabales; family Fabaceae; genus Arachis; species Arachis hypogaea. Next base: position 86,854,512 of record NC_092039.1, read on the forward strand.
CTAGAGGACATATGCCTCCCTGGAACCAAGTGGACAACCAATTCAAAAGGTGTCCGAAACCAACTCAAGAGGGGAGATCTCAAACCAATTGCAAGAGGTTGGCTAGACTTCATTGGGCATTCTATATTGCCCATTAGCAACCGTTCTGATGTCATGGTCAATAGAGCAGTGATGATTCATTGCATTATGCTGGGAAAAGAAGTGGAGATTCATCATCTGATTGCTTGTGAGATTTACACAATTGCAAACAAGAACTCCACTGAAGCCAAACTGGCTTACCCAAGCTTAATCTCTTTGCTATGTAAAGATGCTGGGGTGAGGGTGGGAGTAGATGAATTCATCCCAATTGAACATCCAATCACCAAGAAGTCAATGGAAGGACAAATGCAAGATAACTCTATCAAAAGGAGGGCGCAAGAATTCCTCCCTAAATTTCCTGAAATTGACTACTGGGCCAGCCTAGAAGCATCTGTTGCCAAGATGCAAGAAACTATGGAACAAATTAAGGAAGAACAGCAAAATCAAAACTGCATGCTCTGCAAATTGTTGAAGGAACAAGAGAAGCATGGGCGTGAGCTACAGGAGCTGAAGCGCCAGAAGCTCTCCCTTGAAGGGTCAAATACCCCACAAGTTGAGGGAGCATCCACTTCTCAAAATCAAGGTTGTTGAGTTCTAACTCTGTGATAACCTCTATCATTAGGAGTCTATTTTAGAGTCATTTAAATTTTTGTTTTCTATTACTATTAGTCTTATCTTATATTTATTTTTGAGTCTTGTTCTTAATTCATGATTAATAAAATTTAAGGTTCATGTCTTAAAGCTATGAATGTCCTATGAATCCATCACCTCTCTTAAATGAAAAATGCTTTAATCACAAAAGAACAAGAAGTGCAGGATTTCGAATTCATCTCTGAAACTAGTTGAATTAGTTTGATGTGGTGACAATACTTTTTGTTTTTTGAATTTATGCTTGAACAGTCCATATGTCTTTTGAATTTGTCAGTTAAAGAATGTTAAACTTGTTGGCTCTTGAAAGAATGATGGAAAAGGAGAAATGTTATTGAGGATCTGAAAAATCATCAAATTGATTCTTGAAGCAAGAAAGAGTGTGCTTAAGAACCCTGGACACCTCTAATTGGGGACTCTAGCAAAGCTGAGTCACAATCTAAAAAGGTTCACCCAGTTATGTGTCTGTGGCATGTATGTATCCGGTGGTAATACTGGAAGACAGAGTGCTTTGGGCCACAGCCAAGACTCATAAAGTAGCTATGTTCAAGAATTATCATACTTAACTAGGAGAATCAATAACACTATCTGAATTCTGAGTTCCTATAGATGCCAATCATTCTAAACTTCAAATGATAAAGTGAGATGCCAAAACTGTTCAGAAGCAAAAAGCTACTAGTCCCGCTCATCTAATTGGAGCTAAGTTTCATTGATATTTTGGAATCTATAGTATGTTCTCTTCTTTTTATCCTATTTGATTTTCAGTTTCTTGGGGACAAGCAACAATTTAAGTTTGGTGTTGTGATGAGCGGATAATTTATACGCTTTTTGGCACTGTTTTTAGTATGTTTTCAGTACATTTTAGTTATTTTTAGTATGTTTTTATTAGTTTTTATTTAAAATTCACTTTTCTGGACTTTACTATGAGTTTGTGTATTTTTTTGTGATTTAAGAAATTTCTGGCTGAAATTGAGAGACCTAAGCAAAAATCTGATTCAGAGGCTGAAAAAGGACCGTAGATGCTGTTGGATTCTGACCTCCCTGGACTCGAAGCGGATTTTCTAGAGCTACAGAAGCCCAATTGGCGCGCTCTCAATTCCGTTAGAAAGTAGACATCCTGGGCTTTCCAGCAATATATAATAGTCCATACTTTGCCCGAGATTTGATGGCTCAAACCGGCGTTGCAAATCAGCTTCAGAATTCCCGGCGTTTAACGCCGGAACTGGCACAAAAGTTGGAGTTAAACGCCCAAACTGGCACAAAAGCTGGCGTTTAACTCCAGGAAAAGTCTCTACACATGAAAGCTTCAATGCTCAGCCCAAGCACACACCAATTGGACTCCGGAAGTGGATTTTTACGTCATTTACTCATTTCTGTATATCCTAGGTTACTAGTTCACTATTAATAGGACCTTTTGACATTGTATCTACACCTCATGACACTTTACACATTTCATATTGTACCTTCTACGGCATGAGTCTCTAAACCCCATGGTTGGGGGTGAGGAGCTCTGCTGTGTCTTGATGGATTAATGCAATTACTACTGTTTTTCATTCAATCACGCTTGCTTCTATTCTAAGATATCACTTGCTCCTCAACCTGATGAATGTGATGATCCATGAAACTCATCATCATTCTCACCTATGAACATGTGCTTGAAAACCACCTCCGTTCTACTTTAGATTGAGTGGATATCTCTTGGATTCTTTAGCCAGAATCTTCGTGGTATAAGCTAGAACATATTGGCGGCCATTCTTGAGAATCCGGAAGGTCTAAACCTTGTCTGTGGTATTCTGAGTAGGATTCAGGGATTGAATGACTGTGACGAGCTTCAAACTCGTGATTGTGGGGCGTTAGTGACTGACGTAAAAGAATCACTGGATTCTATTCCGACATGATCGAGAACTGACAGATGAATAGCCGTGCTGTGACAGAGCGCGTTGAACATTTTCACTGAGAGAATGGGAGGTAGGCATTGACAACGGTGAAACCCTACATACAGCTTGCCATAGAAGGAGCCTTGCGTGTATGAAGAAGAAGACAGTAGGAAAGCAGAGATTCAGAAGATAGAGCATCTCCAAAACCTCAACCTATTCTCCATTACTGCAAAACAAGTATTTATTTCATGTTCTTCCACTTTTCACAATTAAACCTGAGAATTATTGATATCCTAAATAAGAGTTACAAGATAACCATAGCTTGCTTCAAGCTGACAATCTCCGTGGGATCGACCCTTACTCACGTAAGCAATTACTTGGACGACCCAGTGCACTTGCTGGTTAGTTGTGCGGGATTGCAAAAGTGTGATTGCAATTTCGTGCACCAGTGGTAATTTTTCAATTACCTCTACCTTAGATTGATCCACCTCTATTCCTCTATTCGAGATCTTGTGCCCAAGGACGATCCCTTCAGTCACCATAAAGAGACATTTTTCTGATGATCGAATTTTTGATGGTTTAGAATTTCATAAATGAATTCTCGTTGCAAGTATAGTTCATAAACCAAACAATAATCTTTTCATACAAAAAGTTGTTTGTCACTAAAACAAACCCCTAAATTTATAAACCGAAGTATTGGAACCTCGGATCGTTCTCCCTAGGAATTGTAATGAAGTGTCTTGTTATTGGTTGTGAGTTATTTTGGGGTTTTTGATATGAAGCATGAAAGATAAATGGCAAGAAAGTAAACTAATGGCTAAAAAGGTCTTGGCAAGGGTTGGTGGTTAAGGATCTCTATCATAATCACTAACCACAATATGAGAATTGGCAAGGATTAATCTCATTAAATCATCCTCTAACTAGTAGTATAGGAAAGTCAAATGAGCTATATTAGTCCTAGTCTATAAGTCCTAACTCTCCACTAATTTAATTAGTGAGAACTAGAGTCAATGGATCCCAATCATCAATTACTTGGACATTAGTAACTCAAAAGGTCCTAAGTTACCTTTCCAAGCCAAGAATATAAAATTCTACTCTAAAATCCAACCAAGCATTTCATCAAGCACTTGGAAGGCACAAAAGGAAATCATAGTAAATCAACAACAAGAATTAATTCTAACTACAATCAAATGTAAAGAATTAACAACAACAATTAAAGGAAACAAGATCTACATGAATTACCTCTTATTGAATTGAAAGAAAATGGAATGAACAATAGTAGATCTACAACAAAACATAAGAACAACATAAAGGGAATTGCAACAAAAGAATGGAAGAATGGTGAATGTAACAACAAAGAATTGAAAGGTAGAAGTAGAAGAAAGCAAAGATTAAAACCTAGATCTAAGAACTAAACATAATCCTAATCCTAATCCTATAGAGAAGAGAGAGCTTCTCTCTCTAGAAACTACTTCTAAAACTAATCCTAATGAGTGTGTAATGATTGGAATCTCCTTTGCTCTTCAATCCTTGGCTTTAAATAGCAGTTTAGGCGCCAAAGTTGGTTGGGATTGGGCCCCACAACCCTTGAGAATTCGTTGGTCACGTTTTCATTTAAAAAAAATCATAAACCAACACCGACGCGTATGCGCACAGCACACGTACGCGCCCATGGGGTGATTCGCAGGTGCGCGTGCGCGTCCATGGGCGAGTTCAACTTCTTTGACTTTTCATGATTTCTCCACTTTGCATGCTTTCCTCTTCACTCCTTTGATCCATTCCTAGCCTTTTCAATCTGAAATCACTAACAAACATATCAAGGCATCTAGTGGAATCAAAGGGAGATTAAAACCATCAAATTAAGGGTCTAAAAGCATGTTTTCATTGAATAAATAAGGAGACAATCACAAAACCATGCTATTTCATTGAATAAATGTGGGTAAAAGGTGATAAAATCTCTTAAAATCAATACAAGATAAACCCTCAAAATGGGGTTTATCATTACACAGCCCAAATGGTATCCTTCTGTAGGCAAATACTCCAGATGGGCATGTGAATGCTGTTTTTTCTTGATCCTGGGGATCTACTACAATTTGGTTGTAGCTTGAATAGCCATCCAAAAAGCAGAAATAATCATGACCTGCTAGTCTTTCTAGCATCTGGTCTATGAATGGTAGAGGAAAATGATCCTTTCTGGTGGCTGTATTGAGTCTTCTGTAGTCAATACACATGCGCCACCCTGTAACTGTTCTTGTGGGAACTAGTTCATTTTTCTCATTATGAACCACTGTCATGCCTCTCTTCTTGGGGACGACTTGGACAGGGCTCACCTAGGGGCTATCAGAAATTGGATAAATAATCCTAGCCTCTAATAATTTAGTGACCTCTTTCTGCACCACTTCTTTCATGGCTGGATTCAGCCGCCTTTATGGTTGAACCACTGGCTTAGCATTATCCTCCAAGAGAATCTTGTGCATGCATCTGGCTGGGCTAATGCCCTTAAGATCACTTTTGGACCACCCAAGAGCTGTCTTGTGCGTCCTTAGCACTTGAATCAGCGCTTCCTCTTCCTGTGGCTTTAAGGTGGAGCTTATGATCACAGGAAAAGTGTTGTCTTCTCCCAGAAATGCATATTTCAGGGATGGTGGCAGTGGTTTGAGCTTTGGTTTGGGGGACTTTTCCTCTAATTGAGGAGTTTTCAGAGGTTCTTCTAGTTCCTCTAGCCCTTCCAAATCAGGCTGAACATCTTTAAATTTGTCCTCTAGCTCTGATTCGAGACTTTCAGTCATATTGACTTCTTCTACCAGAGTGTCAATAAGAACCACTTTCATGCAGTCTTTTGGTGTGTCTGGATACGGCATGGCTTTGACATACATTTAACTTAAACTCATTCTCATTGACTCTCAGGGTCACTTCCCCCTTTTGGACATCAATGAGGGTTCGTCCAGTTGCTAGGAAAGGTCTTCCTAGAATAAGAGTTGCACTCTTGTGCTCCTCCATTTCCAGCACTACAAAGTCAGTGGGAAAGGTAAATGGCCCAACCTTGACAATCATGTCCTCGATTATGCCTGATGGGTATTTAATGGAGCCATCAGTAAGTTGAAGACAGATCCGGGTTGGTTTGATCTCTTCAGTCAAACCAAGCTTCCTGATAGTAGATGCAGGGATTAGGTTGATGCTTGCCCCAAGATCACATAGAGCTGTCTTGGTGTAAATTCCCTCCAATGTGCATGGTATCATAAAGCTTCTGAAATCCTTTCGCTTCTCTGATAAGCTTTTTAGAATGACTGCACTGCATTCCTCAGTGAGAAAAACTTTTTTAGTTTCTCTCCAATCCTTCTTATGGCTTAAGATTTCTTTCATGAACTTAGCATAAGAGGGTATTTGCTCAAGTACTTCTGCAAACGGAATCTTTATTTCAAGAGTCCTGAGATGGTCTACAAAGCGAGCAAATTGCTTATCCTGTTCCGCTTGGCGGAGTTTCTGAGGATAAGCTATTTTGTCTTTATATTCTTCAACCTTGGTTGCTACAGATTTATTTCCTACAGAAGCAGGCTGGGACGCCTTCTTGAGGGAGTTATTATCAACACTGGTGGGTGTCTGATCCCTTACTGGCGTTTGAACGCCAAGATTGGGCACTGGATTGGCGTTTAACGCCAGATTCCTACCCTGTTCTGGCCTTTGAATGCCAGAGTTGAACATGGAATTGGCATTTGACGCCAACTTTTCACCCTTATCTGGCGTTTGAACGCCAGAACTGGGGCGTCCACTGGGCGTTTAACGCTAGTTTGTCACCCTTTTCTGGCGTATGGACGCCAGAATCATTCCTCTCTGGGCGCTTACTGTCCTCAGAGGGATTTTGGGTAGTATTCTGTTCATCCTCTATCAGCTGTTCATTCCTTGGCTTTCTGCTGCTTTGAGTTAATGTATTTAATGTTCTTCTACTCCTTAATTGAACAGCTTGACATTCTTCTGTTATTTGTTTAGATAACTTTTGTCATGTCTGGTCAAGTTGTGCTTCCATATTCTTATTAGCATCTCGAGTATCTTGTAACATTTCTTTAAATTCTTCTAACTGTTTTGTCAGAGCAAGTAATTGCTGGTTGAGTTCAGTAGCTTTTTCTGGAGGACCAAGGTCAGTAGATACTGCTTTAGCCTTTTCCTTCATGGAGGACTCACTGCTCAAGTACAGATGCTGATTTCTAGCAACAGTATCTATAAGCTCTTGAGCCTCTTCAATTGTCTTTCTCATGTGTATAGATCCACCAGCTGAGTGGTCTAGAGATATTTGAGCTTTTTCTGTAAACTCATCGTAGAAGATGTCTAACTTCACCCATTTTGACAACATTTCAGATGGATATTTCCTTAGCAACTCTTTGTACCTCTCCCAGGCGTTGTAAATGGATTCATTATCCTCTTGCTTAAAGCCTTGAATGTCCAGCCTTAGCTGTGTCATCCTCTTGGGAGGGAAATATTGATTCAGAAATTTTTTTGACAGCTGTTTCCATGTCCTTATGCTGGCCTTAGATTGGTTATTTAACCACCTCTTAGCTTGGTCTTTTACAGCAAATGGAAATAGTAATAATCTGTAGACATCCTGGTCTACTTCCTTATCATGTGCTGTGTCAGCAATCTATAAAAACTGTGCCAGAAACTCAGTAGGTTCTTCTTGTGGAAGACCGGAATACTGACAATTTTGATGCACCATGATAATGAGCTGAGGATTCAACTCAAAACTACTGACTCCAATGGAGGGTATACAGATAGTACTCCCATATGAAGCAGTAGCGGGGTTAGCATTTGACCCCAGAGTCCTTCTGGACTGTTCATTTCCACTTAGTTCCATGATGGAGAAAGGGAGATGATGTGGATTTATTTTTTTTATTTTATTATTTATATATATATATATATTTTCGAAATAATAATAATAAAAATTGGAAACTAAAAAAAAAGTAAAAAGAAATATTTGAAAAATTTATGATGAGGATTTTCGAAAAAAAATGAAGAGAAAGTGGTTAGTAAGTTTTGAAAAAAAATATGATTGAAAAGATATGATTGAAAAACAACTTAAAAATATTTGATTTTTAAAATTGATGACTAATTTAATACAAAATTTTTGAAAAGTTGAGGAAAACACCAAGGAATACCAAACTTAAAAATTTTAAGATCAAAACACAAGAAAGACTCAAGAACATAAAAAGAACACCAAACTTAAAATTTTTAAAAAACCAAAAATAAATTTTTGGAATTTAAATAGAAACTAACAAGAAAACACCAAACTTAAAACATGCAACTAGACTCAAACAGAAAAATCTAAAAGAAAAATAAAATTTTTGAAAAAAATTTTGAAAAGGAAATAAAAGAATCTGACTCAAAAGACAAAATTTTCCTAATCTAAGCAACAAGATGGATCTTCAGTTGTCCAAACTCGAACAATCCCCGGCAACGGCGCCAAAAAGTTGGTGCACAAAATTGCAATCACACTTGCGATTCCGCACAACTAACCAGCAAGTGCACTGGGTCGTCCAAGTAATACCTTACATGTGTAAGGGTCAATCCCACGGAGATTGTCGGCCTGAAGCAAGCTATGGTTACCTTGTAACTCTTAGTCAGGAGATTATCAATGAGAAGGGTTTTGTTTGCAATAAAATAAAAGAGCATGGAATAAAAGGTACTTGTGATTCAATAATGGAGAACAGGTTGGAGTTTTGGAGATGCTCTATCATCTGAATCTCTGCTTTCCTACTGTCTTTTTCTTCACGCACGCAAGGCTCCTTCCATGGCAAGCTGTGTGTAGGGTGTCACCGTTGTCAATGGCTACTTCCCATCCTCTCAGTGAAAATGGTCCATGTGCGCTGTCACCGCACGGCTAATCATCTGTCGGTTCTCGATCATGTTGGAATAAAATCCAGTGATCCTTTTGCGTCTGTCACTACGCCCAACACTCACGAGTTTGAAGCTCGTCACAATCATCCCTTCCCGGATCCTACTCGGACTACCACAGACAAGTTTTAGACTTTTTGGATCCCAGGAATGACCGCCAATAATCCTAGCTTATACCACGAAGATTCCAATCTTTCAGAATGGAGGCTAAGAGATACACATTCAATCTAAGATAGAACGGAGGTGGTTGTCAGGCATGCGTTCATAAGTTGAGAATAGTTATGAGTGTCACGGATCATCACATTCATCATGTTTAAATGCGAATGAATATCTTAGAACGGAAGCAAGCTTGATTGAATAGAAAATAGTGGTAATTGCATTAATCCATCGAGACACAGCAGAGCTCCTAACCCCCAACCATGGGGTTTAGAGACTCATGCCGTAGAAGATATAAAGTCAGATGTAAAATGTCATGAGGTACCAAATAAACCTCTAAAAGTAGTTTTTATACTCAACTAGTAACCTAGGTTTACAGAAAATGAGTAAACTAAGATAGGTAGTGCAGAAATCCACTTCTTGGGCCCACTTGGTGTGTGCTTGGACTGAGCATTGGAGCTCTCACGTGCATAGGCTGTTCCTGGAGTTAAATGCCAGCTTTGGTGCCAGTTTGGGTGTTTAACTCCAACTTTTATGCCAGTTCTGGCGTTTTGACGCCAGAAAAGGGCAGAGAAATGGCGTTTTGATGCCAATTTACGTCGTCAAAACTCGCTCAAAGTATGGACTATCATATATCGCTCGAATGCAGGGAGGTCAGAATCCAACAACATCTGCAGTCATTTTTCAGCCTCTGAATTAGATTTTTGCTCAGGTCCCTCAATTTTAGCCAGAAAATACTTGAAATCACAGAAAAATACACAAACTCATTGTAAAGTCTAGAAATGTGAATTTTGCTTAAAAACTAATAAAAATATACTAAAAACTAACTAAATCATACTAAAAACTATATAAAAACAGTGCCAAAAAGCGTATAAATTATCCGCTCATCAATTGCCAAATTGGGAATGAACACATCAAAAGAAGTAGCCAAATGAATCTTCTGCTATCTTAATCTTGAAGCCACTGTAATGTGCATCACAGCACTTATGTTGTTCATATCTGGCTACACCTTGAATGCAATAAACTGCTTCGACTGCTAAAATTCGAACGATCCATCTTCAACAAGGCCTCCAGATTCTGGAAGCTTATCAATGGTTTAACCTAGAAATAGTGTTAGCATTACAAAAAATAATATCAATGTAGTGGATTGGTGAACTAGAGCCTTATGTTTTTACCAATTAGAGTCTGTTCGGTTACATGGATTAGACCATCTCTTAAAATCAAATAAAAAAATAGTTTCTTTTGGCATTTTTTTAGTGATGTTAATTAACGTTTAAAAATGTCTTCACATTGTGATAAGGTTGTGTAATGCACATTAGATATGACTGTATGACATGGTACATAGTTCATCATCCACTTCTGTGCCTGATTATCTTTTCGTTTAGTATGAAACTTGGACAATTTGAAAAAAAAAGTAAATTCTAATATACTATTTATCATGATCTATCATATAATGTGCCTTATAGTGTCCCATATAGATATTCTTTTTTATTTCCCTGTTATTGTTGTATAGTTTGTATTCTCTATTTGCTTTAAGGGTTATTTTAAGTTATGCTTGTCATTTGTCTAGTAATAATATTTTCTGTCAAGGTTTGTAAGAATGCCTAGGAAACTACGGTACAACATTATATGGGAACTCCCGAAAGATGTAGGAACTAATGCCAACACTAAGGATACTACGATAAGTGTTCGTGGTTAACATTTCCTTACGTAACCTTATGTGAAAATTATGTAGCCTTCAATTGTATAATTTTTCCATTTTGTAACTTTTTTATGGAAACTTATCAGTTTATGAATTCAAATAATAAACATAATTCTATACTTTTTGTTCAATATAATTCTAAATGATTTCATATTGCCTTAAGGTTGGATCCATGACTAGAGGAGCTCAGATATCACGTAAGTAACCCCGTGATAGAGCTCCTCTATTTTTGTCCTCAACTAATAGAGGTCCAGCATCCCGTATCAATGAACCATTTTATGCACCGTACAACGATAAAAGACTTGCACCGTCAAGTAGTGCTAATGACCCTCAAACTCCCACAGAATGCACAGAGGCTCGGCATCATGTGGAAGTGGTTGATAATCAATTAGAGGATGAGGATTACAACCCAAAGGTGGATGAAGTTCTGTCGTTTGATGACCATATTGACGACTTGTTTGCTGCCTAAGAAGCCGAAGGTCAGAACAACAACGAGAAACACAAAGATACAGATTACTGGAAAGTTACTGTCATTTATACTTTTTTTCCTCCTATTTTTGTAAATAGTTATTTTGAAAATTCTTTACTTCTATTTCCCTTTTGTGCAATGATTAGATAGTAATTTTTTTCTATACACTTCTTAGAGGACAGCGTGAGAAAAGTGTCTAAGCTGAGCGTGAAGGAGGCTATAGCACTTCCTTCCAATACAAAGATAATACTCTCATTTAATAAAGAGTTGCAACCAATTGGTCAGACAGCTGGATTATTAAGTAATTTCTTAGGGAGTTTAGGCACTGACTATTCACACTTGCCTAGATATAAAGAGAGTTAGAAGCATGTGAACAAAGCTAAGAAGGAACATGCATACGACATGATTAAGGTACATCTTTTAGTTTCAACATATTAAGAAAATTTAGTATTCAATTTTTTTGGGTAAGAACTTTTGCATGGATAAAGTATATTGTTGATTAAGTTTCCATATTTCATTTTTCACATGTTAATGTCAGCATTTTCATAACTGTGACTTCTTGTACTGGATTTGAGTGTTATACTTTTCAATTTAAAGTAGCCTATTTTGGTTGTGGATATTCTTCAAATTATCAATCTTATGCTTGTTAGTTGGTTTTGGTTAATGACAATGGCAACTTATTGCAGTGGGTCTTTCACTATGAGGACGATGCCGGAGGAAAAATAAAGCGCAAAATTATCTGAAGGATAGGAAATAACGTGAAGGATATAAGACACAACTTGTATCATAAGTGTTACAAAGAAACAAGGACTTTTGAGGAAAATCTTAAGCATTTCCCGTCAGGAATAGAAGAAAATCATTGGAAATGGTTCCTTGAATATCGCCAGAAGGAAGAAACAAAGGTAAGCCTTGGTATTTTTTATTATTTCCATAAAAACATACATGTGTATACATATTATACTCCTTACAGTTTATATTCTACATCTCATTCTCACTTATATTTTTTCTATTATTAGTTCATAGAAAAACTGTGAACAAAACACTTTAAATCAGAGCAAGCAACTTTACACATATACTGAGGGCTCCAAAAACATTGGCAAGAAAAAAAGACGAAGTGGTAATAAGTAATTATTTGCATTGAGATTTTGATTAATCTTCCTGAATATGGTTTTGTTATTTACATAATTGTCTCAATATCAATGATATAGGAGAAAGAACAAAGAATGCCCGTTGGTAGAGGAGAGTTGTTTATCATCACTCATAAGAAAAAAAATGGCTCGTATATCCATCCCGATGCGCATGTTGTTAGTGTAAATAATGTCTGAAATTTTTAAACTTAGCTTACTGTATATATCGTGCTAATTTTAAATCATGCCTTTCTAATTTCTTGTATATTTGTAGAAAGCAATTGTGAACATTGAGAGGTAGGATGAATCCTCTAAGCATCTTTCACAAAATTATTCGCTAGCACAAGTTCTTGGAAAGGAGTACCCAGGACGAGTTTGTACCTTAGGTGCTGGACTATGTCCCACCCAAGTATTTGGTAACACTACTGGACAACCGTCAGATTCTGGTGAGCCAAATAAAGAGTATGAGAGGAGGATTGCAGAATTAACGGCTAAGATAGAAGAATAGCAGGCAAAGAGACAGTCGATAGAGAAGGTTTTAGGATATCTAATCCAACAGTAAGGAGGCAATTTGCCAGTTGACGTTGCTGTAGACCTGGATTATTTAGGTAGTACACCGACCTCATCACGCGCAAGGCCATCTACATCTGGAAACTGTGACTCGTAACAATTATAATGACTTTCAATCAATGTTATTAGATACTATTGAATTTAAGTTGGTTTAGTGCTTTATGTTTATGTTCTTCAAATTATCGAATTTTACTTCATATTGAATGATGCATTGATGACAATCTCATTATATATGTTATGTTTGCATATATATATATATAATTTGGTTTGTTATGTTATTTAGTTGTTTTATTTGGTTGGAAGTTCTTTAAATTAATCGGTAACTAATAAATTAAAGTTGAATAAACGTACTATTTTAAAAGAGGCACAATAATAAAAAAGCTAAAATTTTAGTGGAGAATCATGAATTTGGCAGCAGTTTTTAATCGCCGCAAAATAAGCATATTGTTCATTTCCTTGGCATTAAAAACGGTCATTGTTTTGAATTTCCTACTATTTAGCAACGGTTTGAAATTGCCGCAAAATTGATATACCTTTTTCAAACCCCATACGGCAGCGGGTAAAAACAGCTGCGAAATCATTTTTATTACGCAGCGATTATTCCAGCGGTTAGCTAAAACCACCGTTAACCGTTTACCCGCAGCCTATCCTCCAGCGGGTATTTAACCATCACATATGGCCCCAGAACTGTCACAATCTGCCGGTAGTGTTGTAGTGATCTAGTGCTAATGGATATAGGTTTTATTCTTTACAATGGTCAACAAGAAAAAATAGGTAACATTGGATTCTGTGTCCATAAGGATACTGGAAGTGATCATTTTGATTGGTATAGTGCATTATACAACATAATTCAATTAGAGTATTTTTGTTGCACTATGCACAAGGTGCGTGTGTTTAAATGTAAATAGTTTGATCCAAGTCCACCATTAGAAACACGATAGAATAAGGACTACAATATCACTAACGTAAAGGTGGCAAGAAATATAGACATTATGATCCTTTTATTCTACCTCAATACACTGCAAGTATACTATTTGCCACACTCAAGATCATGAAAGCCTAGTTAGGTGGTTGTGGTTAACAATAAGCCAAGTAATCGCATTGAGTCTGATGGGATAGAGGGCCAAGAACCTTACCAAGTTGATGACCTTACTCTTTCGAAGATAGTAGTTGAAACTGGTAATCTGATCACCCTTATGTCAACACTTATGGATCATGACATCATTAACCTTAAGGTAAAAGATGACATAGTACCATCATAAGAGGAGGAGGATTAAGAAGAAGACGGGGTGGATGGGGACAAAGAAGAAGAAGACGAGTTCAACGATCAAGAAGTTACCTCGGAAGAAGATGATGAACCAAAGGAAGAACATGATGAATTTGAATAAAGGTAACCTAAGTATAGTTTGTCTTGTGTATTTATTGACCCACTAGCCTTAGTTTTATTTTATGATTTTTTAATTAAAATTTAACTATATTGTTGTTTAAGTACATTATTTTTAACTATTTTTATTTTTGTTTCAAGTAGACATAATGACAGAAAGAGGTGTCGGGAGTCAGGCTCATGGTCAGGGTAGAGAAAAGGTGACTGCTACCCATAAAACTTATCAGCCATCACCCTCTATTTGGCTACCCCTAGGATCTCATAAGCACAGGTGCACAGGATCAACCCTTCATTATGGTACCTAACTCCAATTATGTGGGTCCTGCTTTTGCGCCTGTTGTTCCTCATGTTGTTTGTCCTTCTGTTTCACCAGAATATACTCCTCCATGATAAAAAAGGATTTATACCGGTCCGGAGTTTCACAAAATAGTTTCGTCAATAGTATAGCCCAAACCGATAATCGATCCTCATATCAAATTTTGAAATATTTGGTTGTCACAAAGTTCAACCCAAATAGAGTAAACCAAAGTATTCAAACCACGGGTCATCTCACAAAGAATGGGCAAACATGTGCATCAACATTGGTTAGAAATCTGGGGTTGGAAGTCATAATAAAAATTTAAACAAATAGACTTAACATGCAAGTAAACTTAAAGTGCAAGAAACTAAATCAAGTAACCAAAGCAAGATGTGAGTAATTTAAATCTAACAAGAGAACCTATTATCTACCTCTATTCTAAAACTAAGCAATTAACTATAGCAATAATCAAGCAATTGAGATTTTTGGTTTTCAAATATGAATAATAAAAGGAACTCTTGGCTAAGCATAGGAGTTAGGGTCACCATCCTTGTCTAATAACCATATCTTGACAATTATGAAGAACCAAACTCATTCAGTTTACTTCTATACTTCAAGTATATTAAATGGCTTGATCAATTCCAACTCATAAATCCCAATCCAACCACCAATTGACTAAGTAGTGGATTAGTCCCAATGGGTATCAATTTGACCACTAAGGGTTCTCAAATCACCAAATCCATTAAACCCAATGACTCAAGTTTACCCAATTCCCTTAGCCTAGGCCAAGAGTAAAGAAAACTACTCCATAATCAAAGGAAACATTTCATCAAACACATAGCATGCATTAACAATATACATATTCAAATTGTAATTAAATTGGTAATTAGATATACCCACTAACAATTATCAATAGAAAACAACTCAAACAACACTATTAATCATGAAAAATATCAATGCATTAATAGAAATTCAAGATCTACAAGGTTCATCAAATGAGAAGAACATGAGAATTAATAAGAAAATAACAAGATCTAAACAAAATTATACAAGAGAATTCAAATTAAGTAACTAAAACTAGAAATCAACAAAACCCAATTCAGAATTCAACAAGGGAAGATCAAATCAAACTAGATTTGGAGAGGAATAAGGGTTTCTCTCTCTAGAAGAACAAGAACCAAAAACTAGCTAAAATTGTGTCTAAGTGTGTAATGAATAATCCCCCCGCTTTCCCCCTTGGTTCCTTGGTGCTTTTCCATGCAATAGCAGCTTGAATTTGGGCCTGAAGAGCTTTAGAAATCTCCAGCTACGATTTCATTAATGAGGTCACGTGCTGCAAGTCTCGCGGACGCGTCTATTACGCGTGCGCGTCGCTGAACTTGCAATCCACGCGTACGCACAAAGCAAGCGTGCACGTCGATGGAATTTTCTTCAGAGCGCGCCAAGCTGAACCATGCTCCCATGCGTGCGCGTCGATGGCACTTCTCCAAAGCCTCATTTTTTATGCTCCTTGCACTTGTGCATGCTCCTTTACCATCTTCTAGACCAATCTTGCCCTGTAAACTTCTGAAATCACTCAACAAACGCATCACAGCATCGAATGGTAATAGAAGTGATTAAAATATAGCATTTTTAGGGTCAAATAAGCATGTTTTCAACCATGAGGCAAAATAAGGAATGAAATACAAAACCATGCATTTTATATGGATAAGTGCGGAAAGTATTGACAAAATCCTTCTAAAATCAACATAAGATAAACCACAAAATTGGGGTTTATCAAACCTCCCCACACTTAATCCAAGCATGTCCTCATGCTACAAAAAAAAAAGACCAAAGGACATAGGAGAAAGAGGTTTATGAAATGCAACTAATGCAAATGTGTCTATCTACTTGGTCGAGGGCAAATCTATCCTCCAAGAACAATGATGAGCACATAGGGCTAAGGTGACATGTAGTCATGAGTCCTACCAATTTGAGCATCAAAATAAAGTGCATATAACTTGCAAGACGAACGCTTGTGAAAGCCGGGAACAAGGAGTTGAGCATCGAACCCTCATCAGAAGTGTATCCGTTCTATTCGCTCAAGTGTATAGGGTTCGTCACTCAATCCTCCTCTAATCATGCTTTCCAAGATTTGTCTTTCATCTAACAATCAACAATTATTCAATGCATGCATACAAGTATTATGAGGTCTTGTTCATAGGTTGTAATGGGGCTATGGTAAGGGTAAGGATATATGTATGGCCAACTGAGCTTAAAGTTTGTATCTTTGATTAGCCTAGGCTCTCACCTAACACATACAACAACTTATGCAATTCTAATACATAACCTAACTACCCATTTATTCACTTCTCACATGCTCATGCATTTCTATTTAGTTCACAACCCATATGCATTGGTTATCATTGGCTTCGCCTTGGGGCAACTTGTCCCCTTTTTATTGCTTCTTTTTCTACATTTTTGTTTCTTTTATTTTTTTCTATTTCTTTTTCTTTACATTCATTTTCTTTCATTTCTCTTTTTTTTTTCCTTTGCTTGTCCCCTTTTTGGGGTTTTATGTACAAAAGTGGCAATGCATATGGTTCAATCATTCAATACATGAGTATGTTCCCAAATCCCAAAGTTTCAATTACAAATACAAAAATATACCTTTACATCTACCCAAGTTCCCAAGTATTCCCTCCCATTTGAATGACACACACCCTCACTCACCTAAGCTAATCAAAGGTCCAAATCCAGGGACGTTCATTGTTTTTCACTTAGGGGTGTTGATGTGCTAAATTTAAGAACAAAAGGGATTTATCATGGGCTCAAAATTGGTTAGCAATGGAAGATAAAAGGGGTAAGGCTCTTTGGGAAAGTGACTATTGAAATGATGGCCTCAATCTTGTAAATGCATTCATACACAAAATAATGGATATATAGAATCAGACAAAGCAAGGATTGCAATCATAGAGAGAGAACAATGCACACAAGAATAGGAATAAGTGGTTATAAGATGTAACCACACAATTAGCTCAAAGCTCACATGCTTGTGTTCTCAAGTCAACAACCATGTTCCAAAATACATTCTTCAAGCAAGTTTATCACAAAAAAATTCTTTTCTCAAAATTGTAGGGTGCCAAAAAAACGTATTTTCTTGGAAAAGAAAGTTAGTACCCTAACTAAGTAGTCCTATAAGAAAGATCATTACCTAAACAAAAGTGTTCAAAAGTAAAAACTAACTAAACATGCAATGTGTCTTAATTAACAAAACAAAACAAATTAAAGTCCACAGATGTCAAAAGGAGGAGATTATTACCCACGGAGATCAGTTGAACGACCTCCCCACACTTAAGATTGAGCACGGTCCTCTGTGCTACTAGCAAGGGGTGATCGGGACCAGAACGTCCACTATCCCTGTCATAATTGCTACCTTCACTTAGGTTCAAGGTGGATGTGGAGATCTCTGGTTCCTCCATAGATGGTGCCTCAAAACTCAAAAGTTTCTTTATATAAGCAAATCGGCGTTAATTCCGCCATTCGTATCTATCCGTCTTCTTGTGGAGATCCTCAAGCCGTTGGTGGGTGGATCTTTGTAGTGGTGCCGATGATGTGGATGAAACGGTGGATGGAGGGGCCATGTCAAGGCTCGGTGTGTCCATGGGAAGCTAAAGATATTTCCCGCTTGGGACAATAGCGCCCTTTGCCGGAATCGTAGCCTTCATGTCCGTGGCCTCATAAGGAACACCCACAACAGCAACTAAATCGAATACCAACATAGGAAATGGTAGATTACCCTTGACATGGACTTGACCCATCGCTAGTCAGATGAGGAGAGGAAGGTTGACTGGTCTCTCCGTTAGTACACACCAAACAAGGAGGGCGAGGTCTGCAGTGAAAGACGACTTATGGGTGCTAGGCAGCATGTAGTGAGATAGGATCTGGGCCCAAGCTCTAGCCTCCATAGTAAGGTAGTGTGTGTCAATGCACTTTGGTCGCATCCGGAGTCTCCCTTGCTTCCAACGGGACTCTGGTTCGGCAATAACTTGAAGAATTGAGTCCCAATCAAACCCAAACTCATTCTTCTGATGCAAGAGCTTTTGATAACCATCCATTTTCTCTGGTACTGGTAAAACATTAAGCACTCACTAAATAGCCTCTTCTGAAATCGAACTTGCTTCCGGCGCACAAACACGGATTGGAGGGATGGGGAGTGGTAGTTGGTGTAAAATTCTACCACCCAAGAGAGGTTAGCCTCTCGTGGTGGACGCATGAGAAATCCTCATCCTTGCCGCTCAATGTGGGGTATCACGTAATGAGCGATGTGGTCCGGAGGAGCGAGTAAGTGCACGGAATGGTAGTTCCTCTCGACCATGGCAGGAAATAGGAGCTCACAGAAGCGGTCCGGGAACCTTGAGGAGTCCCTTGCCGGATTGCCCTTCTCTTTTTCATCAATAGAAACAGTTGTCTTTGCCTTCTTTGAGAGGGGTTTAGCTCCTATTGTATGGTGCGCTTTGGAGATTGGCTTTTCGGGTGCCCTTTTTGTGGCCAGTTTCTTCGCCGCCTTCTCCTTGCATTTCTTGGTGGCCATCCTGAAAAGGGAAGGAAAAAGGAAAAACATTAAACCCAAAGAATCAACTTATGAAAAATATCATGCAAGCGCAAAGTGATGCCCAAAAGGGATGGTGTGTCTTGAGGACATGACAGCTGTAACATGTGATCAAAACAATCATAGAATCATGGGTTACAACACTTAGCATGGGAT
This sequence comes from Arachis hypogaea, assembly GCF_003086295.3. Classification (NCBI taxonomy): domain Eukaryota; kingdom Viridiplantae; phylum Streptophyta; class Magnoliopsida; order Fabales; family Fabaceae; genus Arachis; species Arachis hypogaea. Next base: position 86,873,451 of record NC_092039.1, read on the forward strand.
GCAAGAGTGAGTGAGGCATGCAATAAGGCATGAGAAGGATAGACTCAAGCATCATTAATAACGAAGGATAGAATTATGGGTTACAACACTTGAGCATAAGAATGACAAACATGCAAAATAGACTCAATGCACTTAGAAAGTAGCAAGTGTATGAAGAAGAAGCACCAAGTTGAGAGCATAGGGTCAAATTGAACCAAAATGGTGTAGGTGCATTTCGTCAAGTACTTGGTGTGCAATATTCAAGTAATGAGAAAAAAGAAAGAAATCAAACATGTGAAACCCCAAATGAAATACCAAACAACAACATAACACTACATAGTCACAAAGGCATCAAGAAATAACAAAAGGATCTATCAAAGTAAGGTAAAGCTCAAAATTCAACATCCATGGGAAAAAAATAAGAAAAGAAAGAAAGCAAATAAGCAAGAACCAAGTAATAAAATCATGCAACTAATAGGGAAAGCAAGAGAGTAAGCAAATTCCAAAAGAACATTAGAAGAGGAAAATTCAAAAGAAGACAAAAGAGAAGAAGAAGAAGAAGTAGAACCATGAGAAGGAAAAGGAAGTGAAGTGGAGTGTGGATTGAAGATATGAGAGGGGGAAGAAATTATGGGGCCACCAGAGGTGGTGGTGGCCGGAGGTGGTCGCCGGTAGAGTGGCCAGAGACAAGAGTGGTGGAAGATGGAAGAAGAAAGGGGAAGGTAACGGAAGAATGAAAATGGAAGAATGGAATGAAGTAAGGAAAGAAAGAGGGATGTGTAGGTTTAAGTTGCGTCGAGTCATCGACGCGTGCGTGCACACCACGTGTACGCATGGCGGGCAGGGATGAGAGGGACGTGTACGCGTCAGGGGTGCGTACGTGATGAGCGGATAATTTATACGCTTTTTGGCATTGTTTTTAGGTAGTTTTTAGTAAGTTCAAGCTACTTTTAGGGATGTTTTCATTAGTTTTTATGTTAAATTCACATTTCTAGACTTTACTATGAGTTTGTGTGTTTTTCTGTGATTTCAGGTAATTTCTGGCTGAAATTGAGGGACTTGAGAAAAACTCTGAAAAAGGCTGACAAAAGGACTGCTGATGCTGTTGGAATCTGACCTCCCTGCACTCGAAATGGCCTTTCTAGAGCTATAGAACTCTAAATGGCGCGGTCTCAACGGCGTTGGAAAGTAGACATCCAGAGCTTTCCAGCAATATATAATAGTCTATACTTTATTCGGAAATTGACAACGTAAATTGGCGTTGAACGCCAAGTACATGCTGCTGTCTGGAGTTAAACGCCAGAAACACGTCATGATCCGGAGTTGAACGCCCAAAACACGTTATAACTTGGAGTTCAACTCCAAGAAAAGCCTCAGCTCGTGGATAGATCAAGCTCAGCCCAAGCATACACCAAGTGGGCCCCAGAAGTGGAGTTATGCATCAATTACTTACTCATGTAAACCCTAGTAGCTAGTCTAGTATAAATAGGATAAGTTACTATTGTATTAGACATCTTTTGACAGTTTAATCTTTGACTGTTTTAGTCTTTGATCATTTGGTCTTTTGATCATTCAGGGGGCTGGCCATTCGGCCATGCCTAAAGCTTTCACTTATGTATTTTCAACGGTGGAGTTTCTGCACACCATAGATTAAGGGTGTGGAGCTCTGCTGTACCTCAAGTTTCAATACAATTACTATTACTTTTTATTCAAATTCTCTTTTATTCTTATTCCAAGATATACGTTGCACTTCAACTTGATGAATGTGATGATCCGTGACACTCATCATCATTCTCACCTATGAACGCGCGTGACTGACAACCACTTCCGTTCTACTTTAGGCCGGGCGCATATCTCTTAGATTCCCCAACAGAATCTTCGTGGTATAAGCTAGATAGATGGCGGCATTCATGGGGATCCGGAAAGTCTAACCTTGTCTGTGGTATTCCGAGTAAGATCCTGGGAATCTGGAAAGTCTAACCTTGTTTGTGGTATTCCGAGTAGGATTCCGGTATTGAATAACTGTGACGAGCTTCAAACTCCTGAAGGCTGGGCGTGATGACAAACGCAAAAGAATCAAGGGATTCTACTCCAACCTGATTGAGAACCGACAGATGATTAGCCGTGCTGTGACAGAGCATTTGGACCATTTTCACTGAGAGGATGGGATGTAGCTATCAACAAGGGTGATGCCTCCAGACGATTAGCCGTGCAGTGACAACGCATAGGACCATTTTCCCGAGAGGATTAAAAGTAGCCATTGATGATGGTGATGCCCTACATACAGCTTGCCATGGAAAGGAGTAAGCAGGATTGGATGAAAGCAATAGGAAAGTAGAGATTCGAGAGGATTCTAGCATCTCAACACGCCTATCTGAAATTCCCACTATTGATCTACATAAGTATTTCTATCCTTTTTTATTTTATTTATCTTTTAATTATCTAATCCAATTACATTTGACCCTATGAATCCACTTAACTGAGATTTACAAGGTGACCATAGCTTGCTTCATACCAACAATCTCTGTGGGATCGACCCTTACTCACGTAAGGTATTACTTGGATGACCCAGTACACTTGCTGGTTAAGTTGAACGGAGTTGTGTCCACACATAGTTGAAAAGCAATGAATTTTACAAAATACAATAACAAAGGAATCAAAATTTCATCCACCAGTATGCGTGGGCAGAGTTGTGCCCTCGGCATAGAGTTGGAACAAGGTAGGCCTAACTCTCGGGTTATTTGTACCACGAATGGCGTGTAGCACAATCGACGCGTACATGCATAGCACGCTTACGCGTGGATTTCAAAATGGCGATCGACGCGTACGCGTCTCCCAGGCTTAGGCGTGGGTCGCCAGGCACAAAGTTGGCATAAAGGGGGCATAACTCTCAGGTTTTGGTACCAGAGAGTTCAAAATACGCAACCGACGCGTACGCGTCGCCCATGCTTACGCGTGTGTGCGTAAAATTGCAAAGGACGCGTAAGCGTCACCCACGCATACGCATGGGTTGCAGCTGTGCTTTTGGCATAAAATATGCACAAAGTGGACACAACTCTCGGGTTTGAGTACCAGGAGTTGTGGAACCACGCCGACCCGCACGCGTCCAGCACGCTTGCGCGTGGATGCCCCTTTTTTTACAACATAGGAAAAAAACAATTTAACACATACTTGGCATTCATTCAGCTGGATAGGTCAAGAAAACACTCACACAATCATACAATACTCAAGATGAAGCATTTTCTTCAACACAACCAATACAACAAAATTTGCTAAGATGAATGGAATCTTAATGAAAATCACAACATTCTAACAAAATTAACAAAATCTAGCATATCAAAACAAACTCACAACATCAAGAAGCACAAAATTCACAACGAATCTAAAGCTAGAAGTAAGGAGATATATATACAGGGAAGATCTTACCATGGTGGGGTGTCTCCCACCTAGCACTTTTGTTTAACGTCCTTAAGTTGGACAGTCATGCGTTTACACTTCCTCTCCTTTTGGTGCATCCTTTAGTAGGAACACCTCTAGCTCCTTCGGCGACTTGTGGTCATGATACTTTTCACTCTATGACCATTCACCTTGAAAGTTGCATTGCTTTGTGGGTCAAATAATTCCACCACACCATAGGGCTTTACCTCCTTTACTTTGAAGGGTCCTTCCCATCTTGAGCGAAGCTTTCCAGGCATGAATCTGAGCCTTGAGTTGTAGAGGAGAATGGTGCACGAAATTGTGATCAATACTTTTCACAAATCAAATAATCCCCGGTAATGAAACCAAAAACTTGGTGTTCAATACCATGGCATAAACACAACTTTGCACAACTAACCAGCAAGTGTACTGGGTCGTCCAAGTAATAAACCTTACGCGAGTAAGGGTCGATCCCACAGAGATTGTTGGTATGAAGCAAACTATGGTCACCTTGTAAATCTTAGTCAGGCAAACTCAAATGGGTATGGTGATAAACGCATAAAACATAAAGATAAAGATAGAGATACTTATGTAATTCATTGGTAGGAATTTCAGATAAGCGTATGAAGATGCCTTCCCTTCCGTCTCTCTGCTTTCCTACTATCTTCATCCAATCCTTCTTACTCCTTTCCATGGCAAGCTTAAGCAAGGGTTTCACCGTTGTCAGTGGCTACCTCCCATCCTCTCAGTGGAAATGTTCAACACACCCTGTCACGGCACGGCTATCCATCTGTTGGTTCTCGATCAGGCCGGAATAGAATCCAGTGATTCTTTTGCGTCTGTCACTAACGCCCCGCCCTCAGGAGTTTGAAGCACGTCACAGTCATTCAATCATTGAATCCTACTCAGAATACCACAGACAAGGTTAGACCTTCCGGATTCTCTTGAATGCCGCCATCAGTTCTAGCCTATACCACGAAGACTCTGATCTCACGGAATGGCTGGCTCGTTTGTCAGGCGAGCACTCGGTTGTCAGGCGATCAACCATGCATCGTGTATCAGGAATCCAAGAGATATTCACCCAATCGAAGGTAGAACGGAGGTGGTTGTCAGTCACACGTTCATAGGTGAGAATGATGATGAGTGTCACGGATCATCACATTCATCAAGTTGAAGAACAAGTGATATCTTAGAACAAGAACAAGCGGAATTGAATAGAAGAACAATAGTAATTGCATTAATACTCGAGGTACAGCAGAGCTCCACACCTTAATCTATGGTGTGTAGAAACTCCACCGTTGAAAATACATAAGAACAAGGTCTAGGCATGGCCGAATGGCCATCCTCCCAATGATCTAAGAACTAGATGTCCAAAGATGATCAAAGGATCTAAAAATAATCCAAAGATTCAAAATACAATAGTAAAAGGTCCTACTTATAGAGAACTAGTAGCCTAGGGTGTAAAGAGATGAGTAAATGACATAAAAATCCACTTCCGGGCCCACTTGGTGTGTGCTTGGGCTGAGCATTGAAGCATTTTCGTGTAGAGACTTCTCTTGGAGTTAAACGCCAGCTTTAGTGCCAGTTTGGGCGTTTAACTCCCATTTTGGTGCCAGTTCCGGCATTTAACGCTGGAATTCCTGAGGGTGACTTTGAACGCCGGTTTGGGCCATCAAATCTTGGGCAAAGTATGGACTATCATATATTGCTGGAAAGCCCAAAATGTCTACTTTCCAACGCCGTTGAGGGCGCGCCAATGGGGCTTCTTTAGCTCCAGAAAATCCACTTTGAGTGCAGGGAGGTCAGAATCCAACAGCATCTGCAGTCCTTTTTGGTCTCTGAATCAGATTTTTGCTCAGGTCCCTCAATTTCAGCCAGAAAATACCTGAAATCACATAAAAACACACAAACTCATAGTAAAGTCCAGAAAAGTGAATTTTAACTAAAAACTAATAAAAATATACTAAAAACTAACTAGATCATACTAAAAACAATGCCAAAAAGCGTACAAATTATCCGCTCATCAGAGAACTTTGTCACCTTCTTGAAAATCCTTCTTCCAGATGTGGTGATCATGAAATGCCTTAGTTATTTCCTTGTAGATTCGAGCATTCTCATATGCCTCTATCCTAAGGCATTCAAGTTCCTTTAGTTGCAATTTTCTGGCTATACCCGCCTTGGTGAAATCCATGTTACACTACTTAACCACACAATATTCTTTATGCTCAATCTCCACCAGAAGGTGGCATGCCTTACCATAGATGATCCAAAAGGGACTCATCCCTAATGGGGTCTTGTAGGCCATCTTGTATGCCCATAGTGCATCTCCCAACCGAGAGCTCCAGTCCTTCCTTTGTGGATTCACCACTTTCTCCAAAATTTGCTTAATCTCCCGGTTGGACACCTCCGCTTGTCCATTGGTTTGGGGGTGATAAGGAGTTGCAACCTTGTGCAATACCCCATAGCGCTTGAGTAGTGCTTCTACTTTCCTGTTCCAAAAGTGGGAACCTTGTTTGCTCACGATTGCTCGTGGTGACCCATAGCGGCACACAATATTATTTCTAATGAAAGAAATCACAGCATTATCGTCATCAAGGCAGGTAGGTATTGCTTCCACCCACTTTGATACGTAATCAACCGCTATCAAAATATACAAATGCCCACTTGAGTTAGGAAATGGTCTCATAAAGTCTATGCCCCATACATCAAAGATTTCACAAAGCAATATTTGTTGTTGAGGCATTTCATCCATTTGGGATGCATTTCCCGACTTCTGACATTGGTGACACGACACACAAAATTGGTTAGCATCCTTGAATAGCGTTGGCCACCAGAATCCACAATCCAAACCTTTTTTACCCGTCCGTTGTGGGCCGAAGTGGCCACCATACTCGGATGAATGGCAAGATTCAAGAATAGATTGGATTTTGGATTCTGGGACACATTTACAGATTACTTGGTCTACTCTCCTCTTCCACAAGTGAGGGTCATTGGTGCACGAAATTGCAATCACACTTTTGCAATCCGCATAACTAACCAGCAAGTGCACTGGGTCGTCCAAGTAATACCTTACGTGAGTAAGGGTCGAATCCCAGAGGTTTGGCGATTTTTGAAAAATCTTTTATAAACCTCCTATAGAATCCTACATGCCCTAGAAAGCTTTTGATTGCCTTAACATTGGCAGGTGGTGGTAATTTTTCAATTATCTCTACCTTAGCATGATCCACCTCTATTCCCTTGTTCGAAATTTTGTGCCCAAGGACAATTCCTTCAGTCACTATAAAGTGACGTTTCTCCCAGTTTAAAACCAGGATAGTCTCTTGGCACCTCTTTAGAACAAGTGCTAGATGGTCAAGACAAGAGCTGAATGAGTCTCCAAATACTGAAAAGTCATCCATGAAGACTTCCAGAAATTTTTCCACCATATCAGAGAAAATTGAGAGCATGCACCTTTGAAAGGTTGCAGGTGCATTGCACAGACCAAATGGCATCCTTCTGTATGTAAATACTCCGGATGGACATGTGAATGCTGTTTTCTATTGATCCTGAGGATCTACTGCAATTTGATTATAACCTGAATATCCATTCAGGAAGCAGTAGTATTCATGACCTGCTAGTCTTTCTAGCATCTGGTATATGAATGGTAAAGGAAAATGATCCTTTCTGGTAGCTGTATTGAGCCTTCTATAATCAATACACATACGCCACCCTGTAACTGTTCTTGTAGGAACTAGTTTATTTTTTTATTATGAACCACTGTCATGCCACCCTTCTTAGGGACGACTTGGACAAAGCTTACCCAGGGGCTATCAGAAATAGGATAAATAATCTCAGCCTCTAGTAATTTAGTGACCTCCTTCTGCACCACCTCCTTCATAGCTGGATTCAGCCGCCTCTGTAGTTGAACCACTGGCTTAGCGTCACCCTCCAATAGGATCTTGTGCATGCATCTGCTGGGCTAATGCCCTTAAGATCACTGATGGACCACCTAAGAGCTGTCTTGTGTGTCCTTAGCACTTGAATTAGTGCTTCCTCTTCCTGTGGCTCTAAGGTAGAGCTTATGATTACAGGAAAGTTATCACCTTCTCCCAAAAATGCATATTTCAAGGATGGTGGTAATGGTTTGAGCTCGGGTTTGGGAGGTTTCTCCTCTTCCTGAGGGATTTTCAGAGGTTCTATTATTCTCTCTGGTTCCTCCAGATCAGGCTGAGCATCTTTAAAGATATCTTCTAGCTCTGATTCGAAACTCTCAGTCATATTGACCTCTCTTACCAGAGAGTCAATAATATCAATGCTCATGAAGTCATTTGGGGTGTCTGGATGCTGCATAGCTTTGACAGCATTCAACTTAAATTCATCCTCATTGACTCTCAGGGTCACTTCCCCTTTTTGGAAATCAATGAGGGTTCATCCAGTTGCTAGGAAAGGTCTTCCTAGAATGAGAGTTGCACTCTTGTGCTCCTCCATTTCCAGCACCACAAAGTCAGTGGAAAAGGCAAATGGCCCAACCTTGATAATCATGTCTTTAATCACGTCTGATAGGTATTTAATGGAGCCATCAGCAAGTTGGAGACATATATCCAGGTTGGTTTGATTTCTTCAGTCAAACCAAGCTTTCTGATAGTAGATGCAGGTATTAGGTTGATACTTGCCCCAAGATCACATAAAGCTTGCTTGGTACAAGTACCCTCTAATGTGCATGGTATCGTAAAGCTTCCGGGATCTTTAAGCTTCTCAAGTAAGCTTTTCAGAATGACTGTACTGCATTCTTCAGTGAGGTAAACTTTTTCAATTTCCTTCCAATCCTTCTTATGACTTAAGATCTCTTTCATGAACTTAGCATAAGAGGGTATTTGCTCAAGTGCCTCTACAAACAGAATCTTTATTTCAAGAGTCCTGAGATAGTCTGCAAAGCGAGCAAATTGCTTATCCTGTTCCGCTTGGCGGAGTTTTTGAGGATAAGGCATTTTGGCTTTGTATTCCTCAACCTTAGTTGTTGTAGGTTTATTATCTACAGATGTGAGTTGAGAAGCCTTTTTAGAGGGGTTGCTATCAGCACTTGTATGTGTCTGATCCCTCACTGGCATTTAAATGCTAGGGGTGGAAGCTAGAGTGGCGTTAGATGCCAACTCCTTACCTGTTTCTGGCATTTGAACGCCAGAACTGCGCTTCCTTTGGGCGTTCAACGCCAATTCCTTGCCTGTTTCTGGCGTTGAACGCCAGGATTGAGCATGGGTTGGGCGTTCAACGCCAGCTCTCCACCCCTTTTCTGGCATTTGAGCGTCAGAGTTATTCCTCTCTGGGCTCTGACTGTCCTCAGAGGGATTTTGGGTAGCAGTTTGTTCATTTCTTGGCTTTCTGCTCCCTTGAACTGAGGTATTTAATGTTTTTTCACTTCTTAATTGAACTGCTTAGCACTCTTCTGTTATTTATTTTGATAACTGCTGTTCTGTTTGCTTCAACTGCACTTTCATATTCATATTAGCCATTCTTGTTTCTTGTAGCATCTCGTTGAATTCGGCTAGCTGTTTTGTCAGAAAATCTAATTGCTGGTTGAATTCTGTAACTTGTTCTACAGGACTGAGTTCAGCAGTTACTGTTTTAGCTTCTTCTTTCATGGAAGGTTCACTGCTTTGGTACAGATGCTGATTTCTAGCAACTGTATCAATGAGCTCTTGAGCTTCTTCAATTGTCTTTCTCATGTGGATAGATCCACCAGCTGAGTGGTCTAGAGAAATCTGAGCTTTCTCTGTAAGCCTATAATAGAAGATGTCTAACTGCATCCACTCTGAAAACATTTTAGAGGGGCATTTTCTTAGCATCTCTCTGTATCTCTCGCAGGCATCATAAAGGGATTCATTATCTCCTTGTTTGAAGCCTTTGATGCTCAGCCTTAGCTGTGTCATCCGTTTTGGAAGAAAATAGTGATTCAGGAATTTTTCTTATAGCTGTTTCCATGTCTTTATGCTATCTTTAGGTTGGTTATTTAACCACCTCTTAGCTTGGTCCTTTACAGCAAATAGAAACAGTAACAATATGTAGACATCTTGATCTACTTCCTTATCATGTACCCTGTCAGCAATTTGTAAAAGCTATGCTAGAAACTCTGTAGGTTCTTCCTGTGGAAGACCGGAATACTAGCAACTTTGCTGCACCATGAGAATGAGCTAAGGATTCAACTCAAAACTACTGACTCCGATGGAGGGTATACAGATACTACTCCCATATGAAGCAGTAGTGGGGTTAGCTTATGACCCCAGAGTCCTTCTGGACTGTTCATTTCCACTTAGGTCCATGATGGAGAAAGGGAGATGATGTGGATTTATTTTATATATTTTTGAAATAATAAAATAAAATAAAATAAATACTAAAATAAAAATAAAAAAAGGATTTTGAAATTATTTTTTTGAAGATTTTTGAAAAAGTGAGGAGAGAAAAAGTGATTAGGATATTTTTTTGAAAAAGATATAATTTGAAAATTATGAGAAATTAAAGGAGAAGATATTTTTTATTTTTGAATTTTATTATGAAAGAGAGAAACACACAAAAGACACAAGACTTAAAATTTTTAAATCTAATGTTCCTTGTTTTCGAAAATTTTGGAGGGAAAATACCAAGGCACACCAAACTTAAAAATTTTAAGGATCAAAACACAAAGAAGACTCAAGAATACCAAGAACAAAAGAAGGAACACCAAACTTAAAATTTTTAGAACACCAAAATAAATTTTCGAAATTAAAGAAAATTAACAAGGAAACACTAAACTTAAAGTTTGGCACAAGATTTAATCAAAGAAAAATTATTTTTGAAAAAGATTTTAAAAAGAAGATACCCAATTACGAAGAACATAAACCAATGCTCTAGCCAATTGAGCTATAAATTTAACGTGTTTTAATATTATATAAAAAAATATTTTTAAAAACTGATATTTTGAAAAAGCACAAGGAAAACACGAAAACACACAGAACAAGAAAAACTAAAAATCAAACAAGAACAACTTGAAGATCATGGAAGAACAAAGAACATGCAATTTGAAAATTGAAAGACAAAGAAAAGCATGAAATTGACACCAAACTTAAAACATGACACTAAACTCACAGAAAAACTAAAAATTAATAGAGAAAAATAATATTTTTGAAAAATTTTTGAAAGGAAAATAAAAGACTCTGACCCAAAAGACAAAAATTTCCTAATCTAAGCAACAAGATTCACCGTCAGTTGTTCAAACTCAAACAATCCCCGGCAACGGTGCCAAAAACTTGGTGCACGAAATTGCAATCACACTTTTGTAATCCGCACAACTAACTAGCAAGTGCACTGGGTCATCCAAGTAATACCTTACGTGAGTAAGTGTCGAATCCCACGGAGATTGTTGGCTTGAAGCAAGCTATGGTTATCTTATTAATCTTAGTCAGGATACCAATTATAGTTATCAATTGACTTGCAAATAAACAAGAGAGCATGGATTAAATAATACTTATTATGCAGTAATGGAGAATATGTTGGAGTTTTGGAGATACTTTGTCTTCTAAATTCCTGCAACATAATGCTTTCTCACTTTCAAACAAGCAAGGCTCCTTCCATGGCAAGCTGTATGTAGGCCATCACCGTTATCAATGGCTACTTCCCATCCTCTCAGTGAAAATGGTCCAAATGCTCTGTCACAGCACGGCTAATCATCTGTCGGTTCTCGATCATGTCGGAATAGGATCCATTGATCCTTTTGCGTCTGTCACTACGCCCAACACTCGCGAGTTTGAAGCTCGTCACAGTCATCCAATCCCTGAATCCTACTCGGAATACCACAGACAAGGTTTAGACTTTCCGAATTCTCAAGGATGCTGCCAATGGATTCTAGCTTATACCACGAAGATTCTGATTAAGGAATCTAAAAGATACTCATTCAATCTAATGTAGAACGGAGGTGTTTGTCAGGCACACGTTCATGGGTTGAAAATGGTGATGAGTGTCACGGATCATCGCATCCATCACAGTTAAGTATGAATCAGCATCTTAGATAGAAACAAGCGTGTTTGAATGGAAAACAGAAATCATTGCATTAATTCGTCGAGACACTGCAGAGCTCCTCACCCCCAACAATAGAGTTTAGAGATTCATGCCGTTGGAGAATACAAAATTTAGATCTAAAAATGTCATGAGATACAAAATAAGTCTCTAAAAGTTGTTTAAATACTAAACTAGTAACCTAGGTTTACAGAAATTGAGTAAACTAAGATGGATAGTGCAGAAATCCACTTCTGGGGCCCACTTGGTGTGTGTTGGGGCTGAGACTTAAGCTTCTCACGTGCCTGGGCTGTTTCTGGAGTTAAACGTCAAGTTGTAACCTCTTTCTGGCGTTTAACTCCAACTTGAAACCTGTTTCTGGCGTTCAACGCAAGAATGCAACATAGAACTGGCGTTAAACGCCAGTTTACGTCGTTTATCTTCACGAAAAGTATGGACTATTATATATTGCTGGAAAGCCTTGGATGTCTACTTTCCAACCCAATTAAAAGCGCGTCAATTGGACTCCTGTAGATGCAAAAAATTTATTCCGAGTGCAGGGAGGTCAGAATCCAACAGCATCAGCAGTCCTTTTTCAGCCTGAATCAGATTTTTGCTCAGCTCCCTCAATTTCAGCCAGAAAATACCTGAAATCCCAGAAAAACACACAAACTCATAGTAAAGTCCAGAAATATGATTTTTGCCTAAAAACTAATAAAAATCTACCAAAAACTAACTAAAACACACTAAAATCTACATGAAATTACCCCAAAAAGCGTATAAAATATCCGCTCATCAGTCATCCCAAATGTAATATTTGGAATCACTCCTCAACTTATCTCTTTGGTGTTTTGAAAAGTTGAGAGGGAAGATCTTAGCAACCACGTAGTTCACCATAGGAGCAAACCATGGAAAACTATCCGAAACAGCATGCAAACTATCCAAAAGGACTGAGTCATCAATCGGAAATGGGTCATATTTGAGATTCTCAAGGCGGCTTAGAGAGTCCGCAACTAGATTTTGAGACCCACTTCGATCTCTAATCTCAATGTCAAATTCTTGCAAGGGCAATATCTAACGTACGAGCCTAGGTTTCGACTCATTCTTTGTCAACAGATATTTTAAAGCTGCATGATCCGTGTATACCACTATTTTGAAGTCTAGCAAGTAAGATCGAAATCTATCCAAAGCATGAACAATGGCTAAGAGCTCTTTTTCCATAGTGGTATAGTTGGATTGTGCCGCATCCAATGTCTTTGAGGAGTTAGCAATGATATAATGGAGCTTACCATCGCGTTGTGCAAGCGCAGCACCTACGACATGATTTGACGCATCGCACATGATCTCGAATGGCTGCATCCAGTCAGGGCCCCTCACAATTGGTGTTGTGGTAAGAGCTCTCCTCAACTCCTCAAATGCTTCCACACAAGCATTATCAAACTCAAAGTCCGCGTTCTTTTGGAGTAAGCGCGACAATGGCAATGCAATCTTGCTAAAATTATTGATAAATCGCCTATAGAATTCTGCATGCCATAAAAAAGAACGGACCTCCCTCACAGATGAGGGGTGAGGTAAACTGGTAATAACATCAATCTTGGCCGGATCCACAAAAATGCCCTTATCAGAAACTACGTGTCCAAATACTATGCCTTATCTCACCGTGAAATGAAAATTTTCAAAATTTAGGACAAGGTTAGTGTCAACACACCTAGCTAAGACTTTGGCCAAGTTCTCTAAACAACTATCAAATAAAATCCCATACACACTGAAGTCATCCATAAAGACTTCCAAACAACTCTCCATAAGATTGGAAAAGACACTAGTCATGCACCGCTGAAAAGTGGCGGGTGCATTGCATAGCCCAAATGGCATCCTTTTGTAAGCAAAGGTGCCAAAGGGACAAGTAAATGTGGTCTTTTCCTGATCCTTAGGAGCAATGTGAATCTGGAAGTAACCAGTAAAACAATCAAGAAAGCAATAATAGGATTTACCCGCAAGTCGGTCCAACATCTGGTCAATGAACGGCAAATGGTAGTGGTCTTTCCTTGTTGCGGCATTCAACCTTCTATAATCAATGCACACCCGCCAAGCATTTTGCACTCTCGTGGTGACAACTTCACCATCTTCCTTCTTGACGGCGGAGTTGCCCAATTTCTTTGGAACAACTTGGACCGGACTCACCCATTCACTATCAGAAATTGGATATATAATACCCGCATCAAGTAATCTTGTGACTTCCTTTTCCACTACATCAAGCATAGTAGGGTTGAGTCTTCTTTGGGGTTGTCTAACCGGTTGGGCTATCTCCTGGAGGAAGATACGATGCATGCACATACGTGGGTCAATTCCCACAATGTCGGCTAAGCTCCAACCAATTGCTTTCTTGTGCCTCCTTAGGACTTTTAGGAGCTTCACCTCTTCTTGGTTAGAGAGCTCACTAGCAATAATGACTGGAAACTTTTGATTGTCCTCAAGGAATGCATACTTCAAATGAGATGGAAGAGGCTTCAATTCACTTTTTGCTTCAACTGGAGGTTCCTTTTCACCAAGCTCATGGGATTCATTCTCAACAACTTTCTCTTATTCACCCTCATGGCAATCCTTCTCCTCAATAATATGGTAGTGCAACTTGTTGTGATCTTCTCTTTGCACCTCTGCCACTACCTTATCAATTACATCACATCGGAGGATGGAATGCTCTTCGGGTGGGTGTTTCATGGCTTTTTCCAAGTTGAACTTGATTGTCTTGTCCCCGACCTCAAAGGAGTTTGTACCGGTGAAGGCATCCAATTTGAACTTAGAGCTCTTCAAAAAGGGTATACTAGGTAGAACGGAGGAAGAACTTCTATTCTCTGTTGGAAGCATTTCAAGGATGTAGAAATCAACTGGAATTACCAAGTCCTTGATTGCCACAAGTACATCTTCGGCTATCCCCATTACAGTAATCACACTCTTGTCGGCTAAGACAAACTTGGCGGCTGACCTTTTCAATGGAGCTAGCTTCAACCTTGCAAATATAGACAGTGGCATGATACTTACGCAAGCCCCTAAATCACACATACAGTCATGAAAAGTAACTCTACCAATACGATAAGACACCAAACACGGTCCGGGTCACCACATTTTTCTGGAATAGGCTTCATCAATGAAGAAATGGAACTACCCAATGACAATGTCTCCAACTAACCTATCCTATCCTTGTGTGTGCACAAGTCTTTTAAAAATTTTGCATACTTCGGAATTTGTTGAATGGCATTAAGAAGTGGAATAGTTACCTCAACCTTCTTAAACACTTGAAGCATGTTCAAATCAAACTCCAGAGTTTTCTTTGCCTTCTTTAACATGGAAGGGAATGGAATGGGAATCGATTCATCCATTATTGCCTTCCTCTTGGGCTCCTTAAGACTTGCTTTCTCTTTCTCTTGCTTTATGTCCACTTCCTCTTCTTCTTATAGAGCTTCAACAACCATTTCTTCCTCATGAATATCTTCCATGACCCTAGGAGGTATCTCCTCCAATGTAGTCCCCGACCGTAGAGTGATGGCGTTAAGGCCGCCCTTTGGGTTTGGAAGGGGTTGAGATGGAAGGTTAGAAGAACTTGAGGGTTGGTTGGTGTTGTTGGAGGAAGGTGAAGCCAACTTTAAGATCATCTCGGTGAGGTTGGACAATTGAGCGGTTATGGTGCCAAATTGAGCCTTGTTGTTCTCTTCATGTTTTTCCACTATAGCTCTAAGTTCATCAACTTGGTTGGTAGAAGAGGAGGGTTAGTTGGATTTTTGTCTTTGATGTGGTGCTTGGTATTTAGGGTAGTTATTTTAGTTTTGGTATGATGCTTGGTATGGTTGGTTGTTATTGTGGTGATTTTGGTTGGCTTGATGGTTGTTGTTGTTATGATGGTATTGGGATGAAGATTGGTGGTTGTTGTTGTAGTGAGAAGAAGAGTTGTTTCATCTTTGATTTTGATTGCCCCCTTGTGCATTATCCCTCTACCCTTGATTGGAGTTATTACCATGAGAGTAGTTGTTTTGGCCTTGAGAGGGGTAGAATGGACGATTGTTGTAGTTCACATTGGCTACGGCAAGGGTATGCTCCTCTTGAATTTGGTGACATTGGTCCGTGTAATGTGTGGTGCTAGAGCATAAGCCACATATTCTAGGAGGCCCTTCAAGTTGGGGAACTTGGGGTGGGGCTTGGATGGCTTGGATGGAATAGAATGCCTTTTGTTCCTTGTGCATCTCCATAAGGATGGTAGTCATATCCCCAAGTACCTTAGTCAAACTTGTCTCTGAAGGAGGTGCTTCTACCACACCCTTGAGGGGATTGCTCTTTACTCTTACATGTTGTGTAGCCTCGGTGACATCATTTATCAAGCTCCAAGCTTCTCCCGCCGTCTTATTTTGGAAAGGGAACCACTACTAGAAGTGGTGAGCAATCTTTTATCTTTTGTGCAAAGACCTCCGGTGAAATAACTAATGAGCAAGTGTTGTCCAATCCATGGTGCAAACAAGACTCCAATAACCTCTTGAACCTAGTCCAATACTCATACAAGCTCTCTTGGTCCTTTTGCATTATACCCGAGATTTCTTTCCAGATATAGTCGGTCTTTTCCGGTGGAAAGAACTTGTCCAAAAACTCTCTTTTCAACAAATCCCAATCTGTCACTATCTCAACTGGTTGGGAATAGAACCACATTTTTGCTTGTCCCTCAAGAGAAAAGGGAAAGACAAAAACCATAACAGCAATCTCATCGGCCCCATGTCTTCGAGCCGTAGAACAAGCAACTTGAAAATCCCTTAGATGTCGGATGGGGTCTTGTCCCAGAAGCCCATGATACTTGGGAAGTAGATTTATCAAGCTATTCTTCAACTCAAAGTTCGGATCAAGATTGGGGTATCTAGTTTGCAAGGGTGGGAGAATAAGGTCCAGCGCCCCTTGTTCATGTAAGGTAATTCGGCGTGCCTTTACCATGAAAGTCTCACATGTGGGATGCAAAGATGTATTATTGGTGCCAATAGAAGAATAAGAAGTAGCGGACTCCAAGTTGCTCTCGGTTTCGTCTAGTGATTCGGTGTGCTCTTCAAGTGAGGCCGAAGTACTAGCCATATAGTCCAACCGCCGTCTAGCTTGCCGAATATGTAACAAAGTTCTTTCAATCTCAAGGTCAAGTTCCGCTAAGCTAGAGTTCGATTGAGACCGAGTCATCAAACACGGGAGTCATAGTACATGTATAAAAGAGATTTAAACTAAAAACAAAGTATTAAAAGCAAATAAACTATCTACACTATCCACATATTCACATAACCAATGTCAAGGCATACGTTGCAACCATTCCCCAGCAACGGCGCCAAAATTTTGATAAGAAAGGATTCATACCGGTCCGGAGTTTCACAAAATAGTTTCGTCAATAGTATAGCCTAAACCGATAATCGATCCTAGTATCAAATTTTGAAAGATGTGGTTGTAACAAAGTTCAACCCCAATAAAAGTAAACCGAAGTATTCAAACCTCGAGTCGTCTCACAAGGAATGGGCAAACATGTGCATTAACATTGGTTAGAAATCCGGGGTTGGAAGTCATGATCAAAAATTTAAACGAATAGACTTAACATGCAAGTAAACTTAAAGTGCAAGAAACTAAATCAAGTAACCAAAGCAAGATGTGAGAAATTTTAATCTAACAAGAGAACATATTATCGACCTCTATTCTAAAACTAAGCAATTAACTATAGCAATAATCAAGCAATTGAGATTTTTGGTTTTCGAATATGAATAATAAAAGGAACTCTTGGCTAGGCATAGGAGTTGGGGTCACCATCTTTTTTCTAATAACCATATCTTGATAATTATGAGGAACTAAACTCATTATGTTTACTTCTATACTTGAAGTATATTAAATGGCTTGATCAATTTCAACTCATAAATCCCAATCCAACCGCCAATTGACTTAGTAGTGGATTAGTGTCAATGGGTATCAATTTGACCACTAAGGATTCTCAAATCACCAAATCCATTAGACCTAATGACTCAAGTTCACCCAACTCCCTTAGCCTAGGCCAAGAGTAAAGAAAACTACTCCATAATCAAAGGAAACATTTCATCAAACACATAGCATGCATTAACAAAAGACATATTCAAATTATAATTAAATTAGAAATTAGAGATACCCACTAATAATTATCAATAGAAAACAACTCAAAAAACACTATTAATCATGAAAAACATCAATGCATTAATAGAAATTCAAGATCTACAAGGTTCATCAAATGAGAAGAACATGAAAATTAATAAGGAAATAACAATATCTAAAAAAAATTATACTAGAGATTCAAATTAAGTAACCAAAACTAGAAATCAATAAAACCCAATTTAGAATTCAACAAGGAAAGATCAAATCAAACTAGATCTAAAGAGGAAGAAGAGTTTCTCTCTCTAAAAAAACAAGAACAAAAAACTAGCAAAAATTGTGTCTAAGTCTGTAATGAATGATCCCCCCTTCCCCCTTGGTTCCTTGGGGCTTTTGCATGCAGTAGTAGCTTGAATTTCGGCCTGAAGAGCCTCAGAAATTGCCAGCCACGATTTCATTAATGAGGTCACGTGCTGCACGTCACGCGTACGTGTCTATTATGCGTGTGTGTCGCTGAATTCGCAATCCATGCGTACGCACAAAGCACGCGTGCGCGTCGATGAAATTTTCTTCAATGTATGCGAATGCGCTGATTTGAGCACATCAAGCTAAACAATGCTCCCACGCGTAAGCGTCGGTCATGCGTGCACGTCGGTGGCACTTCTCCAAAGCTCCATTTTTTATGCTCCTTCCACTTGTGCATGCTTCTTTTTCATCTTCTAGACCAATCTTGCCCTGTAAACTCTGAAATCACTCAACAAACATATCACGGCATCGAATGCTAATAAAAGATATTAAAATATAGCATTTTTAGGGTCAATGGTGCGCGAAATTGTGAACAATACTTTTTCACAACTCTCATAATCCCCGGTAATGGCTCCAAAAACGTGGTAGCTCAATACCATGGCATTACACAACTTCGCACAACTAACCAGCAAGTGCACTGGGTCGTCCAAGTAATAAACCTTACGCGAGTAAGGGTCGATCCCACGGAGATTGTTAGTATTGAAGCAAGCTATGGTCATCTTGTAAATCTTAGTCAGGCAAACTCAAATGTATATGGTGATGAACGAAAATAACATAAAGGTAAAGATAGTGATACTTATGTAATTCATTGGTAGGAACTTCAGATAAGCGCATGAAGATGCCTTCCCTTCCGTCTCTCTGCTTTCCTACTGTCTTCATCCAATCCTTCTTACTCCTTTCCATGGCAAGCTTAAGCAAGGGTTTCACCGTTGTCAGTGGCTACCTCCCATCCTCTCAGTGAAAGCGATTGCATATGCCGTGTCACAGCATAGCGGAATTCATCTGTCGGTTCTCAATCAGGCCGGAATAGAATCCAGTGATTCTTTTGCGTCTGTCACTAACGCCCCGCCCTCAGGAGTTTGAAGCACGTCACGGTCATTCAGTCATTGAATCCTACTCAGAATACCACAGACAAGGTTAGACCTTCCGGATTCTCTTGAATGCCGCCATCAGTTCTCGCCTATACCACGAAGACTCTGATCTCACGGAATGGTTGGCTCGTTTGTCAGACGAGCACTCGGTTGTCAGGCGATCAACCATGCATCGTGCAATCAGGAATCCAAGAGATATTCACTAGGGCCTTGATCGCTTGTAGAACAAGGGTGGTTGTCAGTCACCTTGTTCATGGGTGAGAATGATGATGAGTGTCACGGATCATCACATTCATCAAGTTGAAGAACAAGTGATATCTTGGACAAAGAACAAGCGGAATTGAATGGAAGAACAATAGTAATTGCATTAATACTCGAGGTACAGCAGAGCTCCACACCTTAATCTATGGTGTGTAGAAACTCCACCGTTGAAAATACATAAGCATGAGGTCTAGGCATGGCCGAATGGCCAGCCTCCCAATGATCTAAGATAGCATACAAAATGAAGATAGCTACCAAAGTCTTCTAATACAATAGTAAAAGGTCCTACTTATAAGAACTAGTAGCCTAAGGTGCACAGAAATGAGTAAATGACATAAAAATCCTCTTCCGGGCCCACTTGGTGTGTGCTTGGGCTGAGAAATGAAGCAAATTTCGTGCAGAGACTCCTCTTGGAGTTAAACGCCAGCTTTAGTGCCAGTTTGGGCGTTTAACTCCCATTTGGGTGCCAGTTCCAACGTTTAACGCTGGGATTTCTTGAGGTGACTTTGAACGCCGGTTTGGGCCATCAAATCTTGGGCAAAGTATGAACTATCATATATTGCTGGAAAGCCCAGGATGTCTACTTTCCAACGCCGTTGAGAGCGCGCTAATTGGGCTTCTGTATCTCCAGAAAATCCACTTCGAGTGCAGAGAGGTCAGAATCCAACAGCATCTGCAGTCCTTTTTGGTCTCCGAATCAGATTTTTGCTCAGGTCCCTCAATTTCAGCCAGAAAATACCTGAAATCACAGAAAAACACACAAACTCATAGTAAAGTCCAGAAAAGTGAATTTTAACTAAAAACTAATAAAAATATACTAAAAACTAACTAGATCATAACAAAAACATACTAAAAACAATGCCAAAAAGTATACAAATTATCCGCTCATCACAACACCAAACTTAAATTGTTGCTTGTCCCCAAGCAACTAAAAATCAAACAAGATAAAAAGAAGAGAATATGCAATGAATTCCAAAAACATCTGTGAAGATCAGTATTAATTAGATGAGCGGGGCTTTTACTTTTTGCCTCTGAATAGTTTTGGCATCTCACTCTATCCTTTGAAATTCAGAATGGTTGGCTTCTTTAGGAACTCAGAGTCCAGATAGTGTTAATGATTCTCCTAGTAAAGTATGATGATTCTTGAACATAGCTACTTATTGAGTCTTGGCTGTGGCCCAAAGCACTCTGTCTTCCAGTATTACCACCGGATACATACATGCCACAGACACACAATTGGGTGAACCTTTTCAGATTGTGACTCAGCTTTGCTAAAGTCCCCAATTAGAGGTGTCCAGGGTTCTTAAGCACACTCTTATTTGCCTTGGATCACAACTCTTTATTTCTCTATATATATATATTTTTTTTCGTTTTTTTTTTTCGATTTTTCTTTTCTTTTTTTTTTTGAATAGAAATGCTTTTTCTTGCTTCAAGAATCATTTTAATGATTTTTCAGATCCTCAGTAACATGTCTCCTTTTTCATCATTCTTTCAAGAGCCAACATTCATGAACCACAAATTCAAGATACATATGCACTGTTTAAGCATACATTCAGAGAACAAAAATATTGCCACCACATCAAAATAATTAAACTGTTATAAAATTCAAAATTCATGCAATTCTTCCTTTTTCAATTAAACATATTTTTATTCAAGAAAGGTGATGGATTCATAGGACATTCATAACTTTAAGGCATAGACACTAAGACACTAATGATCACAAGATACAAACATGGATAAACATAAGCACTAAAATTCGAAAAACAGAAGAATAAAGAACAAGAAAATCAAAGAACGGGTCCACCTTAGTGATGGCGGCTCTTTCTTGCTCTTGAAGATCCTATGGAGTGCTTGAGCTCCTCAATGTCTCTTCCCTGTCTTTGTTGCTCCTCCTTCATGATTCTTTGATCTTCTCTAATCTCATGAAGGATGATGGAGTGTTCTTGATGCTCCACCCTTAGTTGTCCCATGTTGGAACTCAATTCTCCTAGGGAGGTGTTTAGTTGCTCCCAATAGTTTTGTGGAGGAAAGTGCATCCCTTGAGGAATCTCAGGGATTTCATGATGAGTGGGATCTCTTGTGTGCTCCATCCTCTTCTTAGTGATGGGCTTGTCCTCCTCAATGGGGGTGTCTCCCTTTATGTCAACTCCAACTGAATAACAGAGGTGACAAATGAGATGAGGAAAGGCTAACCTTGCCAAGGTAGAGGACTTGTCCGCCACCTTATAGAGTTCTTGGGCTATAACCTCATGAACCTCTATTTCTTCTCCAATCATGATGCTATGGATCATGATAGCCCGGTCTATGGTAACTTCGGACCGGTTGCTAGTGGGAATGATTGAGCGTTGTATGAACTCTAACCATCCTCTAGCCACGGGTTTAAGGTCATGCCTTCTCAATTGGACCGGCATTCCCCTTGAATCTTACTTCTATTGTGCGCCCTCTTCACATATGATTGTGAGGACTTGGTCCAACCTTTGATCAAAGTTGACCCTTCTAGTGTACGGATGCTCATCTCCTTGCATCATAGGCAAGTTGAACGCCACCCTCACACTCTCCGGACTAAAATCCAAGTATTTCCCCCGAACCATAGTGAGATAGTTCTTTGGATTCGGGTTCACACTTTGGTCATGGTTCTTGGTGATCCATGCATTGGCATAGAACTCTTGAACCATCAAGATTCCGACTTGTTGAATGGGGGAAGAAGAGAGAGAGTGGTGGTGGGGTCCTGTGGGATCCACAGATCCTGTGGTGTCAAGGAAAAGTCATCCCTGCACCAAATGGCATCAAAATTCACGTTTTGAGCCAATTCTGGCATTAAACGCCGGGCTGGTGCCCATTCCTGGCGTTTAACGCCAGGTTCTTGCCCTTTCCTGGCGTTTAACGCCAGTCTGGTGCCCCTTTCTGGTGTTAAACGCCCAGAATGGTGCCAGACTGGGCGTTAAACGCCCAACTGCTAGGCTTACTGGCGTTTAAACGCCAGCAGCATCTTCCTCCAGGGTGTGCTGTTTCTCTTCCTGTTTTTCATTCTGTTTTTGCTTTTTCAATTAATTTTGTGACTTCTCATGATCATCAACCTACAAAAGAGATAAAATAACAAAAGAAAATAATTAAGTATAAAACATTGGGTTGCCTCCCAACAAGCGCTTCTTTAGTGTCATTAGCTTGACAGAGGACTCTCATGGAGCCTCAGAAATGCTCAGAACCGTGTTGGAACCTCCCAACACCAAACTTAGAGTTTGAATGTGGGGGTTCAACACCAAACTTAGAGTTTGGTTGTGGCCTCCCAACACCAAACTTAGAGTTTGACTGTGGGGGCTCTGTTTGGCTCTGTTTTGAGAGAAGCTCTTCATGCTTCCTCTCCATGATGACAGAGGGATATCCTTGGGCCTTAAACACCAAGGATTCTTCATTCACTTGAATGATCAACTCTCCTCTATCAACATCAATCACAGCCTTTGCTGTGGCTAGGAAGGGTCTGCCAAGGATGATGGATTCATCCATGCACTTCCCAGTCTCTAGGACTATGAAATCAGCAGGGATGTAATGGTCTTCAATCTTCACCAAAACATCCTCTACAAGTCCATAAGCTTGTTTTCTTGAGTTGTCTGCCATCTCTAGTGAGATTCTTGCAGCTTGTACCTCAAAGATCCCTAGCTTCTCCATTACAGAGAGGGGCATGAGGTTTACACTTGACCCTAAGTCACACAAGGCCTTCTTGAAGGTCATGGTGCCTATGGTACAAGGTATTGAAAACTTCCCAGGGTCCTGCCTCTTTTGAGGCAGTTTCTGCCTAGACAAGTCATCCAGTTCTTTGGTGAGCAAAGGAGGTTCATCCTCCCAAGTCTCATTTCCAAATAACTTGTCATTTAGCTTCATGATTGCTCCAAGGTATTTGGCAACTTGCTCTTCAGTGACATACTCATCCTCTTCAGAGGAAGAATACTCATCAGAGCTCATGAATGGCAGAAGTGAGTCCAAAGGAATCTCTTTGGTCTCATTTTGAGCCTCAGATTCCCATGGTTCCTCATTAGGGAACTCATTGGAGGCCAGTGGATGCCCAGTGAGGCCTTCCTCAGTGGCATTCACTGCCTCTTCTTCCTCCCAAAATTCGGCCATGTTGATGGCCTTGCACTCTCCTTTAGGATTTTCTTCTGTATTGCTTGGGAGAGTACTTGGAGGGAGTTCAGTAATTTTCTTGCTCAGCTGACCAACTTGTCCTTCCAAATTTCTAATGGAAGACCTTGTTTCAGTCATGAAACTTTGAGTGGTCTTGATTAGATCAGAGACCATGGTTGCTAAATCAGAAGTATTCTGCTTAGAACTCTCTGTCTGTTGCTGAGAAGATGATGGAAAAGGCTTGCTGTTGCTAAACCTGTTTCTTCCACCATTATTATTATTGAAACCTTGTTGAGGTCTCTGTTGATCCTTCCATGAAAGATTTGGATGATTCCTCCATGAAGGATTATAGGTGTTTCCATAGGGTTCTCCCATGTAATTCACCTCTTCTATTGAAGGGTTCTCAGGATCATAAGCTTCTTCCTCAGATGAAGCTTCCTTAGTACTGCTTGGTGCATTTTGCATTCCAGACAGACTTTGAGAAATCATATTGACTTGTTGAGTCAATATTTTGTTCTGAGCCAATATGGCATTCAGAGTGTCAATCTCAAGAACTCCTTTCTTCTGACTAGTCCCATTGTTAACAGGATTTCTTTCAGAAGTGTACATGAATTGGTTATTTGCAACCATTTCAATCAGTTCTTGAGCTTCTGCAGGCGTCTTCTTCAAATGAAGAGAGCCTCCAGCAGAGCTATCCAAAGACATCTTGGACAGTTCAGAGAGACCATCATAGAAAATACCTATGATGCTCCATTCAGAAAGCATATCAGTGGGACACTTTCTGATTAATTGTTTGTATCT
This sequence comes from Arachis hypogaea, assembly GCF_003086295.3. NCBI lineage: Eukaryota > Viridiplantae > Streptophyta > Magnoliopsida > Fabales > Fabaceae > Arachis > Arachis hypogaea. The sequence goes on from NC_092039.1 coordinate 86,897,552, forward strand.
TTCCCAAGCTTCATAGAGGGATTCTCCTTCCTTCTGTCTGAAGGTTTGGACTTCCACTCTAAGCTTACTCAATTTTTGAGGTGGAAAGAACTTTGCCAAGAAGGCATTGACTAGCTTTTCCCAAGAGTCCAGGCTTTCTTTAGGTTGAGAGTCCAACCATGTTCTAGCTCTGTCTCTTACAGCAAAAGGGAATAGCATAAGTCTGTAGACCTCAGGGTCAACCCCATTAGTCTTGAGAGTGTCACAGATTTGCAAGAACTCAGCTAAAAACTGATGAGGATCTTCCAGTGGAAGTCCATGGAACTTGCAATTCTGTTGCATTAGAGAAACTAATTGAGGCTTAAGCTCAAAGTTGTTTGCTCCAATGGCAGGGATAGAGATGCTTCTCCCATAGAAATCGGGAGTAGGTGCAGTAAAGTCACCAAGCACCTTTCTTGCATTGTTGGCATTGTTGTTGTTTTCGGCTGCCATTTGTTCTTCCTCCTTGAAGAGTTCGTTCAGGTGCTCTAAAGAGAGTTGTGCTTTGGCTTCTCTTAGCTTTCTCTTCAAGGTCCTTTCAGGTTCAGGATCAGCCTCAACAAGAATGCCTTTGTCTTTGCTCCTGCTCATAAGAAAGAGAAGAGAACAAGAAAATGTGGAATCCTCTATGTCACAGTATAGAGATTCCTTGAAGTATCAGAGGAAAAGAAGAGTAGAAGACAGAAGTAGAAAATTCGAACTTATCAAAGAAGATGGAGTTCGAATTTTGCATTAAGGGATAGTGTTAGTCCATAAATAGAAGGATGTGAGAAGGAGGGAAGTAATTTTCGAAAATCAAGTGAAAAATTTTGAAAACATTTTTGAAAAACATTACTTAATTTTCGAAAATGAAAATGGAAAAGAAATCAAGTGATTTTTGAAAAAGATTTTGAAATTAGAAATCAAAAGGATTTGATTGAAAACTATTTTGAAAAAGATGTGGTTAAGAAGATATGATTGATTTAAAAAAATGTGATTAAGAAGATATGATTTGAAAAACATTTTAAAAAAGATTTGGTTTGAAAATTAGAAACTTGACTAACAAGAAAAGATATGATTCAAACATTAAACCTTTCTCAACAGAAAAGGTAACATACTTGAAATGTTGAATCAAATCATTAATTGATAGTAAGTATCTTTAAAAATGGAAAGAAATTGGTTTTGAAAAAGATTTGATTGAAAAATTGATTTGAAAAAGATTTGATTTTGAAAAGATTTTGAAAACTAATAAAAAAATTTGATTTGAAAACAAAATCTTCCCTTCTAGCCATCCTGGCGTTAAACGCCCAGAATGGTATCCATTCCGGCGTTTAACGCCCAAAATGCTACCCTTTTGGGCGTTAAACGCCCAACCAGGTACCCTGGCTGGCGTTTAAACGCCAGTCTGTCCTTCTTCACTGGGCGTTTTGAACGCCCAGCTTTTTCTGTGCAATTCCTCTGCTGTATGTTCTGAATCTTCAATTCTCTGTATTATTGACTTGAAAAGACACAAATTAAAAATATTTTTGGATTTTCAATAATAAGGACAAACCAAAATGCAACAAGAATCAAATAACAATGCATGCAAGACACCAAACTTAGCAGTTTGTATACTACTGACACTAACAAAATGAAAATGCATATGAGACACACAAAACACTCAAGTCAATAGAATTCAAAGATCAGAGCAAGTAAATCATCAAGAACATCTTGAAGATCACTAAGACATATGAATGCATGCAATTGACACCAAACTTATGATGAGACTAGTGTCTCAATAAGAAACAACAATATTTTTGGTTTTTATGATTTTGTAAAATTTTTTTGTGTTTTTCGAAAATTAAATGGAAAAAGATATCAAAATTCTTAATGAGAATTCCAGGAATCAGTGCAATGCTAGTCTAAGACTCCGGTCCAGGAATTAGACATGGCTTCACAGCCAGCCAAGCTCTCAAAGAAAGCTTCGGTCCAAAACACTAGACATGACCAAAGGTCAGCCAAGCCTTAGCAGATCACTGCTCCAAAAGCAAGATTGATAAGAAATCAACAAGCTCTTGTGGTGATAAGTTGAAACCTCGGTCCAATGAGATTAGACATGGCTTCTCAGCCAGCCAGATTTCAGCAAATCATCATGAAACTCTAGAATTCATCTTCAAGAATTTCGAAAAAAATAAAAACCTAATCTAAGCAACAAGATGAACCGTTAGTTGTCCAGCCTGAACAATCCCCGGCAATAACACCAAAAACTTGATGTTGTTGCCGGATCGTGGCACTGATGTTACCAAAAGCTTGCTCAAAACTAGAACAATCCCCGGCAACGGCGCCAAAAACTTGGTGCGCAAAATTGTGAACAATACTTTTTCACAACTCTCAATCCCCGGTAATGGCTCCAAAAACGTGGTAGCTCAATACCATGGCATTACACAACTTCGCACAACTAACCAGCAAGTGCACTGGGTCGTCCAAGTAATAAACCTTACGCGAGTAAGGGTCGATCCCACGGAGATTGTTAGTATTGAAGCAAGCTATGGTCATCTTGTAAATCTTAGTCAGGCAAACTCAAATGTATATGGTGATGAACGAAAATAACATAAAGGTAAAGATAGTGATACTTATGTAATTCATTGGTAGGAACTTCAGATAAGCGCATGAAGATGCCTTCCCTTCCGTCTCTCTGCTTTCCTACTGTCTTCATCCAATCCTTCTTACTCCTTTCCATGGCAAGCTTAAGCAAGGGTTTCACCGTTGTCAGTGGCTACCTCCCATCCTCTCAGTGAAAGCGATTGCATATGCCGTGTCACAGCATAGCGGAATTCATCTGTCGGTTCTCAATCAGGCCGGAATAGAATCCAGTGATTCTTTTGCGTCTGTCACTAACGCCCCGCCCTCAGGAGTTTGAAGCACGTCACGGTCATTCAGTCATTGAATCCTACTCAGAATACCACAGACAAGGTTAGACCTTCCGGATTCTCTTGAATGCCGCCATCAGTTCTCGCCTATACCACGAAGACTCTGATCTCACGGAATGGTTGGCTCGTTTGTCAGACGAGCACTCGGTTGTCAGGCGATCAACCATGCATCGTGCAATCAGGAATCCAAGAGATATTCACTAGGGCCTTGATCGCTTGTAGAACAAGGGTGGTTGTCAGTCATCTTGTTCATGGGTGAGAATGATGATAAGTGTCACGGATCATCACATTCATCAAGTTGAAGAACAAGTGATATCTTGGACACAGAACAAGCGGAATTGAATGGAAGAACAATAGTAATTGCATTAATACTCGAGGTACAGCAGAGCTCCACACCTTAATCTATGGTGTGTAGAAACTCCACCGTTGAAAATACATAAGCATGAGGTCTAGGCATGGTCGAATGGCCAGCCTCCCAATGATCTAAGATAGCATACAAAATGAAGATAGCTACCAAAGTCTTCTAATACAATAGTAAAAGGTCCTACTTATAAGAACTAGTAGCCTAAGGTGTACAGAAATGAGTAAATGACATAAAAATCCTCTTCCGGGCCCACTTGGTGTGTGCTTGGGCTGAGCAATGAAGCAAATTTCGTTCAGAGACTCCTCTTGGAGTTAAACGCCAGCTTTAGTGCCAGTTTGGGCGTTTAACTCCCATTTGGGTGCCAGTTCCAGCGTTTAACGCTGGGATTTCTTGAGGTGACTTTGAACGCCGGTTTGGGCCATCAAATCTTGGGCAAAGTATGGACTATCATATATTGCTGGAAAGCCCAGGATGTCTACTTTCCAACGCCGTTGAGAGCGCGCTAATTGGGCTTCTGTAGCTCCAGAAAATCCACTTCGAGTGCAGGGAGGTCAGAATCCAACAGCATCTGCAGTCCTTTTTGGTCTCCGAATCAGATTTTTGCTCAGGTCCCTCACTTTCAGCCAGAAAATACCTGAAATCACAGAAAAACACACAAACTCATAGTAAAGTCCAGAAAAGTGAATTTTAACTAAAAACTAATAAAAATATACTAAAAACTAACTAGATCATAACAAAAACATACTAAAAACAATGCCAAAAAGTATACAAATTATCCGCTCATCAGTCAACCAAGGATGTTTTCAATCATGAGGCAAAATAAGGAAGGAAACACAAATCCATGTTATTTATATGGATAAGTGCGGAAAGTATTGACAAAATCCCCCTAAAATCAACATAAGATAAACTACAAAATTGGGGTTTATCACTCCACTACATCAACACCACCTCCCATGACAGACAGTGTCGGAGCCCTCTCATGGATCCCAGCTAGATCCCTCAACACAGCGGGTCATTAGGATGATAATTTAATTTGATGAATTGATTGTGTGGGAACTATTTTAATTAGTTTTAAATGTAACTTATTTTGCAATAATTGTTAAATAATATTTGTATTTGCTAATCTTAAGTTCCACCTTAATAGGTTTGCACTAGATAAAATGCATGTATATAGGAGTGTACTAATGTCATTAAGCTGATATACAACCATCCATGGCCGAGCTACAAGAAGATTTCTGCTAATACTAGAGAGCGATGGTTTCATAAGTAAGTAATAAAATTTCTACTTATTCAAACTTTAGTTAGTTTCTATCTTTTGTTTCATTTATGTATTTAATTTCAATTAACTAATGCCAATTGTTTTCTCGTGCAGGATAAATTTATATGGAAGAAGACTCACGATGCCATGATTAAGAAAACATTCAACCACTGCATGGCTAAGCTTCAGCATGTGCTTGAGAACGTACATGAGAGGTAGGACCACCTTATTCAATGGCTTTGACTAGACATAAAATACGTTGTCTACGCTTATTAGGAGAATGATAAGGGTTTCAAGCATCACCGAGCCATAAACAGGGTCAATAGAGCATCGTACAAGTATACTAGAGGATCAGCAACTTTCGTTAAGTTCATTTTATCTTTATTTTTAAATTAATTATCACCTGATTTAACCTTTTCTTTCAATATGTGCAGTCTAAGTCATTGGACTGTGAGGCAACGACAATGGAGGTCTTCAAGTATACTCACACATTGAAGGAGAATAAGGAGAGATTTTCCAGTCAGTAGTCTACAGATTATTATGTGAGTAATTGTCATAATTTCTTTCATAACATATTTTTGTTTACAATTAATTGTCGTCATAATAACATTTGCATATATATCATGTGGTAAGATCATATACGCAGAACTTGGAGGGCGGTCTCAACAATCTTGGTAGAGTAGAGAAGACGGCAATAACTCCTCTACTTTCGTAGTCAATCCTAATGCGGTATGGCACCAAACCGTATCTGAGTTATATAAGAATCCTTTCTATGGGCTAGTATCGTTCTTATCTAATAACCTTTGCACCACCACCTTGAGGGCTTCATCCATCTCAACCACCAGCCCTATAGATCCCGAGAATGTCAATTCGCACGAGCAGGTCAACAGACTCACCCAGAGCCTTTATGGTAGGGTCACTAAGTGCATTTAGATGAGGAGTGGTATAATGAATTCCTTGCACACATGGTAGAGAGCAATGCTCGAGATACAGAGACAGAGGCTCTGAGGTAGGAATTTAGGTAGGAGTTGGCACCAGATGACGGTCTACTATGACCATATGCATACTAGTGGTAGCTCCGTTGCTGACGGGGGCTCCTTATCCTCTACACAACCACCATCTAGACTGCCCACAGAGTAGGAACAAGGGGATGACGATGGCATGATTATCAGGGCCCTTAGTGGTTAGGATTTTATTTTGATTTTTTTGATAGTATTAGTAGTTTATCTATTTGACTTTTACTTCTCTACATTTATTATTTCAGATTATAGTTGACTATTTTGATTAAAAATACTATTTGATTTTTATTAATTTAGATTTCAATAGTAATTCTTGATATATTGATGATGCTATATCAGGTTATAACAGGTATTCTATATAGCCATTCAAAGAAATAAAAAATTAAAATTTAAGATTATCGTCAATTTAATATGTCAGTATTAATTAATTTAATGTTTGAATAATATTTATAAATAATATACTATTGTCGACTTTACCGGGAATAAATCAGACGATAAATAACGTGCAAAAAAGAATTTCATGGCATACGTTACCATTGAAAATTTTTTGATTGTAATAGCCTCCATAAATTTGTCTATGAGAGGTTAAAATCCACTACAAAATCCGACAGTAATTAGTGGCAAATTGGTAACTCGTAACTAATGAGGTATTTACCATCTGAATTTGTCCGCTGCTAAATCCAATGATAATAAATTTACCAATGAATTTTTTGGTAATTCTAAAAGTAAATTTGACGATTTTCAATGACTTTCTTGTAGTGTGTCATACAAAGGTGTAGATAAATCCCCGAAAGCAAAACTACAGTCTTTGCAAAGAGAATATAAAAGGTATAAGATGTCTAGCTTAGAAATTATTGACCAATGTTTCACACATATTACAAATCTTGTAAAAAAGATGAGAGTTTATGAAGAAGATATGTCTAATAGTAAAGTGGGAGAGAAAATTCTTCTCACCATGTCGATGAAGTATGACCATGTGGTGACTACAATACTAGGTCCCATGATATGAATACCATCATGATTACAAAATTGCAAGGAACCATAAAAAGTCACATTAGTAGAATATTAGGGAAGTCTGAAAAATCAATAGAATAAGCTCTGGAAAGTCGAGTGAATTTAAATAATGTCGCGGAATCAAGCCATGTATGAGAAGGATGAAGTCATGGTTCCAATTATTAAAGTAGAAGTAGAGAAAGTTTTAGAGGAAGAGGTTGTGGCAATTACAACTAAGGAAGAGATAATAATTCTACACCACCTAATCAAGGAAGAGGTTGAACATATTTCAGGCCTATTAACTCCTTTTGTTACAGAAAGTATGGACACAAAGTAGCATATTGCAGACTCAAAATGATGAATAACAATAAAGCAAACGTTGAAAAAATCGACATCAAAATACTGATGATAATCTGGTTACTCAAAATTTATTTTTTACAAATAATTTATGTGATGGAGATAAAAATATATGGTATTTGGATAATGTTTGTAGTAATATGGTACTAGATGATTAAGTTAAATTATTATTGAAGTTTAGTAATAGTACAATGATCCCTATTGAGTGAAAAAGGCCTAGTACCAATTAGAAGGTAAGGACGGTTCTTTGAATTATATTTTTAATGTTTTCTATGCTCGTGAACTTGATTACAATTCACTGAATATGAGACAATTATCTAAGAAGGGATATAGGATGATAATCCATCGTGGATATACTGTGTTCGATAATAAATAAAGGTAAATTCATTGCTAAAGTAAAGATGACTTTAAATAGAATGTTTCCATTGAAAATTTAACATGTTAGCTGGCTGTGGCATATACGGTTTGGCAATTTTCATTTTTCTAGCCTGAATTATTACCTGTTAAGAAAAATACTTATTTCTAGTTTATCATGGGTTTGTATTCCTAATTATGCTTGTGAAATTTGTCAATTGGAAAAAAAAAGTATAGAAATCCATTCCTTGTTGGAAGGTTACTTAAAATTATACACTCAAATCTTTTTTCCAAGCAATGGTGTTAGCATGTACTTCATCACTTTTATTGATGATTTTAGTAGATATACATGGGTATATTTTCTGAAGCATAAATCAGAAGCATATGATGCCTTTAAGACATTCAAGGAGTTTGCTGAAAAAAAAAAGTGGCTGTAAAAATTGATAAACAAATAAAGCATATTGATATTCAATTTTACAAAATTAGAAAGTTGGTGAATGAAAAAGAAGTATTGATCAAGTATCATCCTACCAAAGAGTAAGTAGCAGATATATTTACAAAATCATTAAAGACTGAGTTATCTTAGAAATTGAAAATGATGCTTGGCATGATTAATTCTACAAGATTAATTTAAGGGAGGCAATGTTGGTGTTAGAAATAAGAGACTAAACAGGAGAAAGGATTTGTGTATTATTGAGTGTATTCAAGTTCTCTGGAATGATACAATATAAAAGAGTATTTATAGGTGCTAAAAGAATCATAATAATAAATACGTAGGGGTGTGCATGGTTCAGTTTCTTCATAAACTGGACTGAAACTGCACTAAACCATTTTAAATGGTTTAAAAACTGAACCAAAATGTTTTCTCACATAAGCAACTGGTTTTAAACCAGTTTATAATACAGTGCACCAGTTTAAACCAGTTCATAAAACTAAAACAAGTTTTAAAACTAGTTTTTACATCCTTTCTTTCCCTCTCTCCCCTTCTGGTGCACGAAATTGTGATCATCAATGGCGCCATCAACATGGTATGCTCAATTGCAATCTCAACTCTTTATCACAACTTCGCACAACTAACCAGAAAGTGCACTGGGTCGTCCACGTAATAAACCTTACGCGAGTAAGGGTCGATCCCACGGAGATTGTTGGTATGAAGCAAGCTATGGTCATCTTGTAAATCTCAGTCAAGCGGATTCAAATGGTTATGGAGGATTGATAATTAAAAGATGAATAAAACATAAAATAAAGATAGAGATACTTATGTAATTCATTGGTGAGAATTTCACATAAGCGTATGGAGATGCTTTGTCCCTTTCGTCTCTCTGCTTTCTTGCTGTCTTCATCCAATACTTCTTACTCCTTTCTATGGCAAGCTGTATGTTGGGCATCACTGTTATCAATGGCTACAGTCCCGTCCTCTCAGTGAAAATATTCAACGCCCTCTGTCACAGCACGGCTATTCATCTGTCGGTTCTCGATCATGTCGGAATAGAATCCAGTGATTCTTTTGTGTCTGTCACTAACTCCCCACAATCGCGAGTTTAAAGCTCGTCACAGTCATTCAATCCCTGAATCCTACTCATAATACCACAGACAAGGTTTAGACCTTCCGAATTCTCAAGAATGGCCGCCAATGGATTCTAGCTTATACCACGAAGATTCTGATTAAGGAATCCAAGAGATAAACATTCAAGCCTTGTTTGCATGTAGAACGGAGATGGTTGTCAGGCACGCATTCATAAGTGAGAATGATGATGAGTGTCACATAATCATCACATTCATCATGTTCTTGGGTGCGAATGAATATCTTAGAACAAGAATAAGCTGAATTGAATGGAAAATAGTAGTAATTGCATTAATACTCGAGGTACAGCAGAGCTCCACACCATAATCTGTGGTGTGTAGAAACTCCACCGTTGAAAATACATAAGTGATAATGGTGATCATTGGCTTCGGCCCCAGAGAGGGAACCAGAAGAACCAAGATGAAAATACAATAGCAAAAGGTCTTATTTATAGAGAACTAGTAGCTTAGGGTTTACAGAAATGAGTAAATGACATAAAAATCCACTTCCGGGTCCACTTGGTGTTTGCTTGGGCTGAGCATTGAAGTTTCCATGTGTAGAGACTTTTCTTGGAGTTAAATGCCAGCTTTTGTGCTAGTTTGGGCGTTTAACTCCTACTTCTGTGCCAGTTCCAGCGTTAAACGCCGGGAATTCTTGAGCTGATTTGGAACGCCAGTTTGGGCCATCAAATCTCGGGCAAAGTATGGACTATTATATATTGCTGGAAAGCCCAGGATGTCTAATTTCCAACACAATTAAGAGCGCGCCAATTGGGCTTCTGTAGCACCAGAAAATCTACTTCGAATGCAGGGAGGTCAGAATCCAACAGCATCTGCAGTCCTTTTTCAGCCTCTGAATCAGATTTCTGCTCAGGTCCCTCAATTTCAGCCAGAAAATACTTGAAATCATAAAAAAACACACAAACTCATAGTAAAGTCCAGAAAAGTGAATTTTAAATAAAAACTAATAAAAATATAATAAAAAATAACTAAAACATACTAAAAACATACTAAAATCAATGCCAAAAAGCGTATAAATTATCCGCTCATCACAACACCAAACTTAAATTGTTGCTTGTCCCCAAGCAACTGAAAATCAAATAGGATAAAAAGAAGAGAATATACTATGGACTCCAAAATATCAATGAAACTTAGCTCCAATTAGATGAGCGGGACTTGTAGCCTTTTGCCTCTGAACAGTTTTGGCATCTCGCTTTATCCTTTGAAATTCAGAATGATTGGCTTCTATAGGAACTCAGAATCCGGATAGTGTTATTGATTCTCCTAGTTAAGTATGTTGATTCTTGAACATAGCTACTTTATGAGTGTTGGCCATGGCCCAAAGCACTTTGTTTTCCAGTATTACCACCGGATACATACATGCCACAAACACATAACTGGGTGAACCTTTTCAGATTGTGACTCAGCTTTGCTAGAGTCCCCAATTAGAGGTGTCCAGGGTTCTTAAGCACACTCTTTTTGCTTTGGATCACGACTTTAACCGCTCAGTCTCAAGTTTTCACTTGACACCTTCACGCCACAAGCACATGGTTAGGGATAGCTTGGTTTAGCCGTTTAGGCCAGGATATTATTCCTGTAGGCCCTCTTATCCACTGATGCTCAAAGCCTTGGATCCTTTTTATTACCCTTGCCTTTTGGGGCTATTGGCTTTTTCTGCTTGCTTTTTCTTTCTCTTCTCTCTCTCTCTCTCTCTCTTTTATGAATTCACTGCTTTTTCTTTCTTCAAGAATCATTTTTATGATTTTTCAGATCCTCAGTAACATGTCTCCTTTTCTATCATTCTTTCTAGAGCCAATAATTTTAACATTCAAGAACAACAAATTCAAAAGATATATGCACTGTTCAAGCATACATTTAGAAAACAAAAAGTATTGTCACCACATCAAAATAATTGAACTAGTTTTAAGGATGAATTCGAAATCATGTACTTCTTGTTCTTTTGTAATAAAAACATTTTTCATTTAAGAAAGGTGATGGATTCATAGGACATTCATAACTTTAAGGCATAGACACTAAGGCATTAATGATCATGTAATAAGACACAAACATAGATAAACATAAGCATAAAAATTCAAAAAATAGAAAAATAAAGAACAAGGAGATTAAAGAACGGGTCCACCTTAGTGATAGCGGCTTGTTCTTCCTCTTGAAGATCTTATGGAGTGCTTGAGCTCCTCAATGTCTCTTCCTTGCCTTTGTTGCTCTTCTCTCATGATTCTTTGATCTTCTCTAATTTCAAGGAGGAGGATGGAATGTTCTTGGTGCTCCACCCTTAGTTGTCCCATGTTGGAACTTAATTCTCCTAGGTAGGTGTTAATTTGCTCCCAATAGTTTTGTGGAGGAAAGTGCATCCCTTGAGGCATCTCAGGGATTTCATGATGAGGAATTTCCTTATGCTCATGTCTATGAGTAGGATCTCCTGTTTGCATTGAGCTCCTTCCACACAGATATCCATGAGGACTTGGTCCAACCTTCGATTAAAGTTGACCTTTTTTGAGTTTGAAAAGGGACCTCGGGGATCACCTTCTTCTTGGCCACAACTTCATAGAAGTGGTCTTGATGCACCCTTAAGATGAATCTCTCCATCTCCCATGACTCGGAGGTGGAAGCTTTTGCCTTCCGTTTCCTCTTTCTAGAGGTTTCTCCGGCCTTAGGTGCCATAAATGGTTATGGAAAAACAAAAAGCAACGCTTTTACCACACCAAACTTAGAAGGTTTGCTCGTCCTCGAGCAAAAGAAGAAAGAAGGACGGAGAAGAAGAAGAAAATGGAGGAGATGGAGAAGTGGGAGTGATTCAGCCAAGGGAGGAAGTAGTGTGTATGATGTGTGAAAATGAGGGGGTGAAGATGGGTTTATATAGGGGTGGAGAGGGGGGATATGGTTTTATGAAGAATGGATGTGAGTGGTGAAGAGAATGGTGGGATTTAATAGGTGAGGGGTTTTGGGGGAAGAGGTATTGAGGTGATTGGTGAATGGGGAAGAAGAGAGAGAGTGGTGGGGTAGGTGGGGATCTTGTGGGGTCCACAGATCCTGAGGTGTCAAGGATATCTCATCCCTGCACCAAGTGGCATGCAAAATGCCCTTTCTGCCAAACCTGGCGTTAAACACTGGGCTGCTGCCCTTTTCTGGCGTTAAACGCCAGTCTGGTGCCCCGTTCTGGCGTTAAACGCCCAGAATGGTGCCGGACTGGGCGTTAAACGCCCATTTGCTGCCCTTACTGGCGTTTAAACGCCAGAAAGCTTTTCCTCCAGGGTGTGCTATTTTTCTTTCTGTTTTTCATTCTGTTTTTGCTTTTTCAATTGTTTTTGTGACTTCACATGATCATCAACCTATAGAAAACATAAAATAACAATGGAAAATAGATAAATATAACATTGGGTTGCCTCCCAACAAGCGCTTCTTTAATGTCAGCAGCTTGACAGTGGGCTCTCATGGAGCCTCAAAGATACTCAGAGCAATGTTGGAACCTCCCAACACCAAACTTAGAGTTTGAATGTGGGGGTTCAACACCAAACTTAAAATTTGGTTGTGGCCTCCCAACACCAAACTTAGACTTTGATTGTGGGGGCTCTGTTTGACTCTGTATTGAGAGAAGCTCTTCATGCTTCCTCTCCATGGTTACAAGGAGATATCCTTGAGCCTTAAGCACAAGGGAGTCCTCATTCACTTGAATGATCAATTCTCCTCTGTCAACATCAATCACAGCCTTTGTTGTGGCTAGGAAGGGTCTGTCAAGGATGATGGATTCATCCATGCACTTCCCAATCTCAAGGACTATGAAATCAGCAGGGATGTAATGGTTTTCAATCTTTACCAGAACATCCTCTACAAGTCCATAAGCTTATTTTCTTGAATTGTATGCCATCTCTAGTGAGATTCTTACAGCTTGTACCTCAAGGATCCCTAGCTTCTCCATTACAGAGAGAGGCATAAGGTTTATACTTGACCCTAGGTCACACAGAGCCTTCTCAAAGGTCATGATGCCTATGGTACAAGGTATTGAGAACTTCCCAGGATCCTGTCTCTTTTGAGGTAATCTCTGCCTAGTCAAGTCATCCAGTTCTTTAGTGAGCAAAGGAGGTTCATCCTCCCAAGTCTCATTACCAAATAACTTGTCATTTAGCTTCATGATTGCTCCCAGGTACTTAGCAACTTGCTCTTCAGTAACATCTTCATCCTCTTCAGAGGAAGAATACTCATTAGAGCTCATGAAAGGCAGAAGTAGATCCAATGGAATCTCTATGGTCTCAGTGTGAGCCTCAGATTCCCATGGTTCTTCATTAGGGAACTCATTGGAGGCCAGTGGACGTCCATTAAGGTCTTCCTCAGTGGCGATCACTGCCTCTTCTTCCTCTCCAAATTCGGCCATGTTGATGGCCTTACTCAGCTGACCCACTTGTTCCTCCAAGTTTCTAATGGAGAACTTTGTTTCAGTCATGAAACTTTGAGTGGTTTTGATTAGATCAGAGACCATGGTTGCTAAGTCAAAGTGGCTCTGCTTAGAATTCTCTGTCTGTTGCTGAGAAGATGATGGAAAAGGCTTGCCATTGCTAAACCTGTTTCTTCCACCATTATTGTTGTTGAAACCTTGTTGAGGTCTCTATTGATCCTTCCATGAGAGATTTGGATGATTTTTCCATGAAGGATTATAGGTGTTTCCATAGGGTTCTCCCATGTAATTCACCTCTTCCATTGATGGGTTCTCAGGATCATAAGCTTCTTCTTCAGATGAAGCGTCCTTAGTACTGCTTGGTGCAGCTTGCATTCCAAACAGACTTTGAGAAATCATTTTGACTTGCTGAGTCAATATTTTGTTCTGAGCCAATATGGCATTCAGAGTATCAATCTCAAGAACTCATTTCTTCTAATTCGTCCCATTGTTCACAGCATTCCTTTCAGAAGTGTACATGAATTAGTTATTTGCAACCATTTCAATGAGTTCTTGAGCTTCTGCAGGCGTCTTCTTCAGATGAAGAGATCCTCCAACAGAGCTATCCAATGACATCTTGGACAGTTCAGACAGACCATCATAGAAGATACCTATGATGCTCCATTTAGAAAGCATGTCATAAGGACACTTTCTGATCAATTGTTTGTATCTTTCCCAAGCTTCATAGAGGGATTCACCTTCCTTCTGTCTGAAGGTTTGGACTTCCACTCTAAGCTTACTCAATTTTGAGGTGGAAAGAACTTTTCCAAGAAGGCATTGACTAGCTTTTCCCAAGAGTTCAGGCTTTCTTTAGGTTGTGAGTCCAACCATATCCTAGCTCTGTCTCTTACAGCAAAAGGGAATAGCATAAGTCTGTAGACCTCAGGGTCAACCCCATTGGTCTTGACAGTGTCACAGATTTGCAAGAATTCAGCTAAAAATTAATGAGGATCTTCCAATGGAAGTCCATGGAACTTGCAATTCTATTGCATTAGAGAAACTAATTGAGGCTTAAGCTCAAAGTTGTTTGCTCCAATGGCAGGGATAGAGATGCTTCTCCCATAGAAGTCAGGAGTAGGTGCAGTAAAGTCACCCAGCACCTTCCTTGCATTGTTGGCATTGTTGTTGTTTTTGGCTGCCATGTCTTCTTCTTGTTTGAAGAGTTCTGTTAGGTCCTCTCCAAAGAGTTGTGCTTTAGCTTCCCTTAGCTTTCGCTTCAAGGTCCTTTCAGGTTCACGATCAGCCTTAACAAGAATGCTTTTGTCTTTGCTCCTGCTCATATGAAAGAGAAGAGAACAAGAAAGTATGGGAATCCTTTATGTCATAGTATAGAGATTCCTTGAGGTGTTAGAGGAAAAGAAGAATAGAAGGAGGAGGTAGAAGAATTCGAACTTATCAAGAGGGATAGAGTTCGAATTGTGCATTGAGGAGGAGTGTTAGTCCATAAATAGAAGGATGTGAGAAGAGGGAAAGAATTTTTGAAATTAAAGTAAAAGATTTTGAAATTAGAAATCAAAAAGATCTGATTGAAAATTATTTTGAAAAAGATGTGATTAAGAAGATATGATTGAAAAGATATGATTAAAAAATAGTTGAAAAAGATTTGATTTTTAAAATTAATGACTTAGCTAACAAGAAATTTTAAAAGATATGATTCAGACATTAAACCTTTCTCAACAGAAAAGGCAGCATACTTGAAATGTTTGAATCAAATCATTATTTGTTAGCAAGTATTTTTGAAAAATGGAAAGAAATTGATTTTGAAAATATATGATTGAAAATATATGATTTGAAAAAGATTTGATTTTGAAAAATTATGAAAACTTAAAAAAAAATTAAATTAAAAATAAAATCTTCCCTCTTGTGCCATCCTGGCATTAAACGCCTAGAATGGTATACATTCTGGCGTTTAACGCCCAAAATGCTACCCTTTTGGGCGTTAAACGCCCAGCCAAGTACCCTGGCTGGCATTTAAACGCCAATTTTCCTTCTTCACTGGGCGTTTTGAACACCCAGCTTTTTCTGTGTAATTCCTCTGCTGTATGTTCTGAATCTTCAATTCTCTGTATTATTGACTTGAAAAGACACAAATTAAAAACAATTTTGAATTTTTAATGATGAGGAATAATCAAAATTCCACTAAGATCGAATAAACAATGCATGCAAGACACCAAACTTAGAAGTTTGTATACTACTGACACTAACAAATTGAGAATGCATATGAGAAACAACAAAACACTCAAGACAAGAGAATTTAAAGATCAGAGCAAGAAAATTATCAAGAACAACTTGAAGATCATTGAGGAACATAATGCATGTAATTTTGAAAATTAGAAGAATGAAGACATGCAATTGACACCAAACTTAAAATTAGACACTAGACTCAAACAAGAAACATAAAAATATTTTTGGTTTTAAGATTTTATAAATTTTTTTGTGCTTTTTCGAAAATTATATGGAAAAGAGGATAAAGAGATTCAAAATTTTTAATAAGAATTCCAGAAATCATGCAATGTTAGTCTAAAGCTTTGGTCTAAAGAAATTAGACATGGCTAGCCAAGCTTCAGCAAGACATTACATTCAAGAGCTAAATTGATGAGAATCAATCAGCATTGGTGATGATAAAAACATCACCTTGAAACTCTAGCATTCATTCTTAAAAATTCTGAAGAAAAATACCTAATCTAAGCAACAAGATGAACCATCAGTTGTCCAAACTCAAACAATCCCCGGCAACGGTGCCAAAAACTTGGTGCACGAAATTGTGATCATCAATGGCGCCATCAACATGGTATGCTCAATTGCAATCTCAACTCTTTATCACAACTTCGCACAACTAACCAGCAAGTGCACTGGGTCGTCCAAGTAATAAACCTTACGCGAGTAAGGGTCGATCCCACAGAGATTGTTGGTATGAAGCAAGCTATGGTCATCTTGTAAATCTCAGTGAGGCGGATTCAAATGGTTATGGAGGATTGATAATTAAAAGATGAATAAAACATAAAATAAAGATAGACATACTTATGTAATTCATTGGTGAGAATTTCAGATAAGCGTATGGAGATGCTTTGTCCCTTCCGTCTCTCTGCTTTACTACTGTCTTCATCTAATCCTTCTTACTCCTTTCCATGGCAAGCTGTATGTTGGGCATCACCGTTGTCAATGGCTACAGTCCCATCCTCTCAGTGAAAATGTTCAACGCGCTTTGTCACAGCACGGCTATTCATCTGTCGGTTCTCGATCATGTCGGAATAGAATCCAGTGATTCTTTTGCGTCTGTCACTAATGCCCCACAATCGCGAGTTTGAAGCTTGTCACAGTCATTCAATCCCTGAATCCTACTCAGAATACCACAGACAAGGTTTAGACCTTCTGGATTTTCAAGAATGGCCGCCAATGGATTCTAGCTTATACCACAAAGATTCTGATTAAGGAATCCAAGAGATAAACATTCAAGCCTTGTTTGCATGTAGAACGGAGGTGGTTATCAGGCACGCGTTCATAAGTGAGAATGATGATGAGCGTCACATAATCATCACATTCATCATGTTCTTGGGTGCGAATGAATATCTTAGAACAAGAATAAGCTGAATTGAATGGAAAATAGTAGGAATTGCATTAATGCTCGAGGTACAGCAGAGCTCCACACCTTAATCTGTGGTGTGTAGAAACTCCACCGATGAAATTACATAAGTGATAATGGTGATCATTGGCTTCGGCCCCAGAGAGGGAACCAGAAGAACCAAGATGAAAATACAATAGCAAAAGGTCTTATTTATAGAGAACTAGTAGCTTAGGGTTTATAGAAATGAGTAATGACATAAAAATCCACTTCCGGGCCCACTTGGTGTGTGCTTGGGCTGAGCATTGAAGTTTCCATGTGTAGAGACTTTTCTTGGAGTTAAACGCCAGCTTTTGTGCCTGTTTGGGCGTTTAACTCCTACTTCTGTGCCAGTTCCGGCGTTAAACGCTGGGAATTCTTGAGCTGATTTGGAACGCCAGTTTGGCCATCAAATCGCGGGTAAAGTATGGACTATTATATATTGCTGGAAAGTCCAGGATGTCTAATTTCCAACGCAATTGAGAGCGTGCCAATTAGGTTTCTGTAGCTCCAGAAAATAAACTTCGAATGCAAGGAGTTCAGAATCCAACAGCATCTGCAGTCCTTTTTCAGCCTCTGAATCAGATTTTTGCTCAGGTCCCTCAATTTCAACCAAAAAATACCTGAAATCACAGAAAAATACACAAACTCATAGTAAAGTCCAGAAAAGTGAATTTTAAATAAAAACTAATAAAAATATAATAAAAACTAACTAAAACATACTAAAAACATACTAAAAACAATGCCAAAAAGCGTATAAATTATCCGCTCATCACCTTCCTCTCTCTCTCTCTCCCCCTCTCTTTCCTTCCTTTCTCTCTCTCCTCTCTCTCTCTTTCTCCTTCCTCTTTCTCTCCCCCTCTCTCTCTCTTTCTTTCTCCTTCCTCTCTCTCCCTCTCTCCCTCCTCTCTCTCCCCCTTCCCCTTTCCCCCTTCCCCCTTTCTCTCCCTCCCCCTTCCCTTTCCTCTCTCTTTGCCCCCTTTCCCCCTCTCTCTCCCCCTTTATCGCTCTCTCTCTCTCTCCCCCCTTTCTGCTTACTCTCTCCCCTTTTTTCTCTTTCTTTCTCTCTCTTTCTCCCCCTTACACTTTCTCTCTCTCTCTCTCTAAATCAAAAGTTGCAAGAATCATAAAATATGCACGTACTAATAAACTAAAGCATTGTCTTAATTTTTGTTCAATGACAACATTCAAAACATGGTATAATATGACACTAACTTAAATGAAGTAAAAATAAACTAACTCAAATCCAACATAATTGGCCCATTACAATATTCTAATCATCTTCTAAAGAAAAAAGCGTGCCAACATTTGTTGAAGAATTTCTCCCTACATAAAAAAATATCTCATTAATTATAGAAAACTAACAATTAGTAACAAACAAGCAATAAGAAAAAGAAGTATATTACCTTGTTCAGCTTTTTCAATCTCTTTTAATTAGTCCAAAAGGCTCATCTATTACCCAATCTTGAGTGCATACAAGAGCTTCTACCATATATGGTGTCAAGGAGCTCCGATAAGGGTCAATAATCCTCCCTCCAATACTAAACACACTCTCAGAAGCAACTGTAGAAACCGGTATGGCTAAAACTTCTTGAGCCATAAGTGAAATAATAGGGAATTGAGTTGAATTTCTCTTCCACTAACCCAAAATATCCAACTCTATCGACTTGTTTCTAGGCTCACAATCTTCTTTCAGATATCTGTCAAGTTCAGATTTAGCATCTTGATAACTTTGAGATTCATCTTCTTTGCCTTGGTAGTGATCATAAAGAGAAATCAAGCAAGTAGACAATTTTGACTTGAGTTCTCGTCCCTTTTCAACACCAAATGACTCATCCAAAATCCAATTTACAAAATCCAACTTGGGACATGGATCAAGCACAATTGCATTTAACAACAACATGTTAATAACATTTAGAGTTCCCCAATACTTATCATATTTCCTTTGCATCTTGGACACCATTAATCTTATGCTCAAATTAGTATTTTCACGATACAACTTGATTTTTCTTCCGATGCTAAAGACTTCTTTCATGTATTTATTCTTAGTGATATACAAACTACCAGAAATGCGCAATGTAACATCATAGAATATTTTTAAGAATAGTAAAATTGACTCCGCATAAGTCCAATCATCATCTGTAGGCACACCATAAGATTTTCTCAACTCATTAATATATTTATTTCTTGTAACTCAAGCAAATCAAACGCTGCTCAAAGCATCAATGGGCCTCCAACATTAAATATGTCGAATTCCACCAAGTTTCGACAATCAAACAAACAAGCCCTTTATAATTGATGCTCTCTTGCTCAATGCACACTTTGAAGCTTTCACTTCTCATAAGGGATGAGTTGACATATTTTACTGCATTGTGAATTCTCGTAATTAAATCATCAATCTCTTTCAAGCCATCTTTCACTATCAAATTTAGGATATGGGCACAACAATGCATATGAAGATAGTCCACCTTCAAAACTAGGCTATTCCATGCATTTAATCTCTTTTTCACACTACAAAAAAAGGCTTATGGTCAAGTGATAAACCCCATTTTTAGGGTTTATCTTGTGTTAAATTTAGAGTGTTTTGTCTACTTTTCTCCCATGTATCTAATGAAATAGCATGGCTTTGTACATTCTCCTTTAATTGTGCTTAAGAGTAAAAATATGCTTTTTATGACTTAAAATAGCTAACTATAATTCACCTTGATTCCATTAGATACCTTGATGTGTTTGGTAAGTGATTTGTCATTTAAGAGGCAAAGATTGGATTGAGGGAATGAAGAAAAAGCATGTAGAAATGGAGAACTCATGAAGAAATGAAGGAATCGCAATCCTGTCAAACCCAACCTCTTCGCACTTAATCGATCATAACTTGAGCTACATTGGTCCAAATGAGGCGGTTCCAGTTGCGTTGGAAAGCTAACATCCGGAGCTTCAAAATGTTATAACATTTGCTATAGTTGCATCGCGTTCAAAGATGCGCACGTGCACTATACACGTACGCGCCAATGTTGCATGTGACTCACTTAAAATCAACTCGTGGCCAGCAATTTCTGAAGTAATTTGGGTTCAATCCAACTCATTTCTAATGCTATTTAACCCAAAGATTAAAGAGGGATGGGATACTTAGACACTTAGTTAGTTTTTGTTTAGTTTTGGGAGGGAAAGTTAGTTTCTGGAGAGAGAAGCTCTCTCTTCTCTCTAGAATTAGGATTAACTTAGATCTAGATTAGGAATTCTTAGATCTAGGTTAATTTCATGCTTTGATTCACTTTTCCTTTTGTAATTCTTCTTCTTCTACATCTCTTCTCTCTAGTTTAGCATTTAATTCTTGTAATTCTCTACTTTTGTGTTGATGCACTTTTGTTCTTCCATTTTCCTTTTAATGCCGTGCATGTTTTGATTTCCTTTATTGTTCATTTGATTTGTTGTTATTTAATTCCTTGCAATTGAGTAGTGTAGAGTTACTTTCCTTACAATTTTACTATGCTTTCCTCTTATTCCTTCCAAGTGTTTGATAAAATGCTTGGAAAGATGTTAGAGTAGAATTTTATGTTCTTGGCTTGGAAAGGTAACTTAGGAACTCTTGAGTTACTAATATCCAAGTAATTGATGATTGGGATCCATTGACTCTAGTTCTCACTAACTGAATTAGTGGAAAGTTAGGACTTATGGACTAGGATTGATATAGCTCATTTGATTTTCCTTTACTACTAGTTAAAGGATGACTTAATGGGATTGATCATTGCCAATTCTCAACTTGTGGTTAGTGATAGGGATAGAGATCCTTGACCACCAACCATTGCCAAGACCTTTTTAGCTATTAGTTTACTTCCTTGCCATTTATCTTTCATGTCTCTTATCAAAACCCCAAACATAACTCATAACCAATAACAAGGACTCCTTATTGCAATTCCTAAGGAGAACGACCCGAGGTTTAAATACTTCGGTTATTAGGATTATTAGGGGTTTGTTACTTGTAACAAACAAATTTTTGTATGAAAGGATTATTGTTGGTTTGGAAACTATACTTTACAACGAGATTTCATTAGTGAAATTCCAAACCGTCAAAAATTTGATCATCAAAATGGCGCTGTTGCCGGGGAATTGCAATGGTGTTATGTTATTGGTTTTTGTATATATGTGAATATTGTGAATATCTTGCTTTTTGCTTTATTTGCTAGTTATAGAATTTTGTTTCTCTTGTTTTCCATTAGATTTTGTTTCTTATTTTCTCTTTTCATCATGAGTTCTCACTTTGACTATGAGTGTGATTACAACTATGTTGTAGGAAGTGGAGATTACAATGAAGAGATGTATCAAGGATGGTACAACCAAAGGTGGGAGGAGCCATATGCATATGATCAATCCTCATGGCAACAACCTCCACCAATACACTATGAAAAAGAGCCATTTTATGATGCATACCAATCCAATGGCTATGGTGAATCTCCTTGTGACTTTCAAGAACCACCACCATATGCCTATGAGCCATGTCCTCAACATAGCCCTTAACCATGCTCACAAGCCTCTTTTCACCAAACACCTCCATATGACACTAATCCATATTATTCACCAGACCAACCACTTTTTGAACCATATGAGCCATACATAGAACCACCACCATTCCAATATCAATACCCCCAAGAACCACCATCTCCACACCCTTACCAAAAAGAACCACTTTTCTATCATGAATCCTTTCTCTAAGACAATGAACCCTCCTATCCACTCTAATCTCTAATAAATGAAACCATTGGTGTGCTTCTTCAAGGACAAGATGAGATGAAAAGGGATGTGCAACAATTTATGGCTACCTTGAACGAGGTGGTAAGTCGATTAGCCTCCTAATGCTTGAAGACTTAAAGAACTCGCAAAGCTACATATGGAGAATCAATTGAAGAGCATAGCATGAAGGAGAGATTGGAAATTTTGGTGGAGAAGGAGGAATGCTATGTTGTGTTAGAACAATTAGAGAAATCTATGATTATTGAAGAAAAGGAAGAAGTGGTTGAAGACTTAGGAGATGCGAAACCTCCATGGGAAGCTAAAATCATGAAAAATTCCTCCAAGAAGATTGAATTTGATGTTGAGGGGGAATGTGCACAACCTCCAAAACAAATTTTGAATGAAGACTTGGTAGGAATGGAGCAAGAATTGAGTTCCCTTGGTGATGAAGATCATGCATCAAACCTTCTTGGTGAAAAATCCTTTGAGTTTGAAGAACCTTCACCGGTGCATTTGAAAGTGTTAAGGAGGTAAATTTCTCTCATCCTCCTAATTATAATTCTAGTAAGGGAAAAGGCTTAGATAAACTTAATGAACAAAGGATTACATTTGAATAGTCTTATAAAGAGGTGGAAGTCCTTAGAAAAAGAAGGACGGGTGTTGATTACGCTTTGTTAAGATCCGTAGAAGCTTCTTCACCTAGGTTGTCATCTACTCTTTCGTTTGAGTGGGTGAAATTCATTTCTAATAGTTTTATTATCCCACTTGAGTATGGTTTGCTTGAAACGGATGGTCAACTTAGGATGCTTTGTGGAATGAGGCGTAAAAGAAAAATGTTTCGTGGTTGGCATTGTAAATCAAGGCTCATCATGGTTGATTCTTCAAAGATTAGATGCAAAAGTTTGACTAATGCTCAACTAGATGGGTCTAGGAGGATTGTTGGGCACTTCATTGAGAATTCTAAGGTCATCCCACCCAATTAGAATCATGACGATCAATTTGAAGATGGGTGTCAAAACAAAGTGTGGGATCCCGGATTGCACAAGGAGAATCAAATTTGGGAGCCCCAAGCTTGTGAAGAACTCCATCAAGACTTGGTGCAACTTATGACAAATCTTGGGGTACAATAGAGAACCAAACATTGGTGGGAGTTCCAAGATGCGTTCAAGCACAAGCCACCTTGATGAGGAGCTTCCCATAAGTCCAACATAAGGACAATAAACAAAAGTGCTAGGTGGGAGACAACCCACCATGGTAAACTCTTTTTATTTTTCTCTTTTGTAATTATTGGTAGGAATTAGCTTGATTTCACATTTTGTTTAGTTTAATTAGTAGTATGGTATGTCAAATAAAGTTTCATGGTGTTTTGGTAGCTGTTTGGAGGTTTGGAAGGCTTGGTTTGGTGCAAGAACTTGGAAAAAATTTTGAAAAACAGAGCACCAACCCACGCGTACGTGTGGCCCAAGCATTTTCGACCATCCACGCGCACGCGTGCATGGTGCGTATGCGTGGATGCAAAAATTCCATTCCCAGCCAAAAACCCGAGAGTTACGCCTGCACTGTGCAAACACTATGCCTAAGGCACAAACTAACTCACGCGTGCGCGCACCTGGCGCGTACACGTCCATGATCCTGAATGCGCAATGCACACGCACGCGTAAATGCCGCGCGCGTGTCGATTGCGTTACCTGCACCCCTGGTACATTTTCCAGAGAGTTAGGCAAACTCTGGGCTGACATTGTGCCCTGCGCCTAACCTAACCCACGCGTGCGCGCACCTAGCGCGTACGCGTCCTTTTGCCAATCTGTGTATCGACGTGTGCACGTGCATGACGCATCCGCTCACAAAAAAAAAGAGTTTTTTTCTCATCTTCCATTTTCTTTTGTCTATTGCATTTGCATACTTTTGTTCTTTGCATTTCAATTTTGTTTTTATAGCCTGTTTTCATTTTATTTTATAAGTTTTTCATTTTAATAATGGTGTTAAATTCTTATACTTAATTGTTGAGATTTTCTTGCATTGTTTTGGTGCTTCGTGACTTGTTGTATTAATTGTAATATTTGTTCCACACACAAGATTAGTGCCTTAGTCCGTCCTCATTCATTACCCTTTGTTTTTGTGCTTCATCATCAATGAGTTAGGATTGGACCAAATGCTCTCATGCTTCCACTAATCTTGTTTTTGTCAACTCTTGTTTGAACTTGATGCTCAACATGCTCTTTATGCTTTAACTTTACGCTTGCATCAAGTATTAGTTGATATGCCCTTTGCCTATATTGCTCTCTCAGTTACATGCGTAGTTAACATGTAGTGAAAACCCTACTTTTATTTGGCATTAGCTCATGCCTATGTTCTATTTGCTTTGATATCTTTGTTATAGGCTTAATTTTCTTTTTTTTTCTTTCCTTTTAGGTTGGCCACCAAAAGAAGGAAAAAGGGAATGTTTCTAAATGGAGCAACAAACAAGTCATCCATACAACCTTTTGAAGAAGCTCATTAGTTGCTTTAACCCGTCTACCTTGCTCTTCTTTGCACGCACTGAGGATGGTACAAGCTTCAAGTGTGGGGAGGTCGTCCGACCGATCTCCATGGGTAATGATGAGCGGATAATTTATACGCTTTTGGCATTGTTTTTATATAGTTTTTAGTAAGTTTAAGCTACTTTTAGGGATGTTTTCATTAGTTTTTATGTTAAATTCACATTTCTGGACTTTACTATGAGTTTGTGTGTTTTTCTGTGATTTCAGGTAAATTCTGACTGAAATTGAGGGATTTGAGCAAAACTCTGAAAAAGGCTGACAAAAGGACTGCTGATGCTGTTGGATTCTGACCTCCCTGCACTCGAAATGGATTTTCTGGAGCTACAGAACTCCAATTGGCGCGCTCTCAACGGCGTTGGAAAGTAGACATCCAGAGCTTTCCAGCAATATATAATAGTCCATGCTTTATTCGAAGATTGACAACGTAACTTGGCGTTGAACGCCAAGTTCACGCTGCTGTCTGGAGTTAAACGCCAGAAAAACGTCATGATCCGGAGTTGAACGCCCAAAACACGTCATAACCTGGAGTTTGACGCCAAGAAATGCCTTAGCTCGTGGAATGATCAAGCTCAGCCCAGGCATACACCAAGTGGGCCCCGGAAGTGGATTTATGCATCAATTACTTACTCATGTAAACCCTAGTAGCTAGTCTAGTATATATAGGACATTTATCTATTGTATTAGACATCTTTGATCTCAGTTTTGTTTTATTCTTCATCTTAGGGGATCATTGATCACGTTAGAGAGGGCTGGCCATTCGGCCATGCCTGAACTCTTGGCTTATGTATTTTCAACGGTGGAGTTTCTGCACACCATAGATTAAGGGTGTGGAGCTCTGGTGTACCTCAAGTATTAATGAAATTCTATCTTCTTTTATTGAAATCTCTTTTATTCTTATTCCAAGATATTCATTCGTACCCAAGAACAGGATGAATGTTATGAGCCAGATTACCCTCATTATCATTCTCAATTATGAACGCGCGTGATTGACAACCACTTACGTTCTACATGCAACAGAGCTTGAATGTGTATTTCTTAGATTCCCCAACAGAATCTTCGTGGTATAAGCTAGATAGATGGCGGCATTTATGAGGATCCGGAAAGTCTCACCTTGTCTGTGGTATTCCGAGTAGGATCCTGGGAATCCGGAAAGTCCAACCTTGTCTGTGGTGTTCCGAGTAGGATTCTGGTAATGAATGACCGTGACGTGCTTCAAAATTTAACCTGCTGGGCGTTAGTGACAGACGCAAAAGAGGGATTCTATTCCAGTAGGAGCGGGAACCAACCGGTGATTAGCCGTACTGTGACAGAGTGCGTTAGCATAGTTTTCACTGCGAGGATGGGATGTAGCCATCAGCCATGGGTGATGCCTCCAGACTGGTTAGCTGTGCGAGTGACAGCCGCACAGGATATTTCCCCGTGAGGAATGAAAGTAGCCACAGTTGATGGTGAACCCCTATACAAAGCTTGCCATGGAAAGGAGTAAGAAGGATTGAGTAGAAGGAGTAGGAGAGCAGGCGTCCGAGAGCTCTACAGCATCTCCATCCGCTTATCTGAAATTCCCACCAATGAATCTGCATAAGTGTTCTATCCCTTTTATTATTTCTTCTTTTTATTATTAATTATTCGAAAATCCATAAACCATTTTTAATCTGCCTAACTGAGATTTGCAAGGTGACCATAGCTTGCTTCATACCAACAATCTCTGTGGATTCGACCCTTACTCACGTAAGGTTTATTACTTGGACGACCCAGTACACTTGCTGGTTAGTTGAACGGAGTTGTGTCCACTCGTGCCAATTTCTAAAATCCAATTACAAGAAAATAGGAAACACAATTTCGTCCACCAAGTTTTTGGCGCCGTTGCCGGGGATTGTTCGAGTATGGACAACTGACGGTTCATCTTGTTGCTCAGATTAGGTAATTTTCTTTTCAAAAATCTTTTTCAAAAATTTTTCTTTTATTTTTCGTTTTTGCAAACTTTATTTTCAAAAAAATTAATAAAAATACAAAAAAATTAGAAAATCATAAAAATCAAAATATTTTGTGTTTCTTGTTTGAGTCTTGTGTCAATTTTTAAGTTTGGTGTCAATTGCATGCTTTTAAAATTTTTCTTGCATTCTTTTCGAAAATCTCATGCATTCATAGTGTTCTTCATGATCTTCAAGTTGTTCTTGACAAGTCTTCTTGTTTGATCTTGATGATTTCTTGTTTTGTGTCTTTTGTTGTTTTTCATGTGCATTTTTGCATTCATATTTTCCATGCATTAAAGATTTCTAAGTTTGGTGTCTTGCATGTTTTCTTTGCATTAAAAAATTTTTCAAAATTATGTTCTTGATGTTCATCATGATCTTCAAAGTGTTCTTGGTGTTCATCTTGACATTCATAGCATTCTTGCATGCATCTTGTGTCTTGATCCAAAATTTTCATGTTTTGGGTCATTTTTGTGTTTTTCATTCAAAATTTGATTTCAAAAATATCTTTTCCTTATTTCCCTCCAAAATTTCGAAATTTTGGGATTGACTTGGTCAAAAATTTTTAAAATTAGTTGTTTCTTACAAGTCAAGTCAAAATTTCAATTTTAAAAATCTTATCTTTTCAAAATCTTTTTCAAAAATCATATCTTTTTCATTTTTTATATAATTTTCGAAAATTTCAAAAATTATTTTCAAAATATTTTCAAAATCTTTTTCTTATCTTTTTATCAAATTTTCGAAAATTAGCTAACAATTAATGTGATTGGTTCAAAAATTTGAAGTTTGTAACTTTCTTGTTAAGAAAGGTTCAATCTTTAAATTCTAGAATCTTATCTTATAGTTTCTTGTTAGTTAAGTAATTTTTAAAATTAAATCTTTTTCAAATATCTTTTTCAAATATATCTTTTTATCTTTTATCTTATCTTTTTCAAAAATTTTATCTTTTTCAAAATTTGATTTCAAAATATCTTATCTTTTTCTTATCTTCTTATCTTTTTCAAAATTTTGATTTCAAATCTTTTTCAATCAACCAACTAACTTTTTGTTTGTTTCTTATCTTTTTCAAAACTACCTAACTACTTTTCCCTCTCTAATTTTCGAAAATATCTCATCTCTTTTTCAAAAATTCTTTTTAATTAATTAATTGTTTCATGTTTTAATTACAACTTATCTCTAATTTTCAAAAATCACTAACCACTTTTTCAAAATCATTTTCGAAAATTCCTTTCTCTTTTCTTCTTCTATTTAATTATTTAATTACTAACACTTCTCTTCACCTCTCTTCATCCAAATCCGAACCTCCTTCTTCATTCTTCTACCCCTTTCTTCTTCTACTAACATAAAGGAATCTCTATACTGTGACATAGAGAATTCCTCTTCTTTCCTTGTTTTCTTCTCCTTCATATGAGCAGGAACAAGGATAAAGGCACTCTTGTTGAAGCTGATCCAGAACCTGAAAGGACTCTGAAGAGAAAATTAAGAGAAGCTAAATTACAACAATCCAGAAACAACCTTTCAGAAATTTTCGAACAAGAGAAGGAGATGGCAGCCGAAAATAATAATAATAATGCAAGGAGAATGCTTGGTGACTTCACAAAGCCTACGTCCAAGTTTGATGGAAGAAGCATCTCCATTCCTGCCATTGGAGCCAATAACTTTGAGCTTAAGCCTCAACTAGTTGCATTAATGCAACAAAACTGCAAGTTTTATGGACTTTCATCTGAAGATCCTTATCAGTTCTTAACTGAGTTCTTGCAGGTCTGTGATACAGTAAAGACGAATGGAGTTAATCCTGAAGTCTACAGACTCATGCTTTTCCCTTTTGCTGTAAGAGACAGAGCCAGAACATGGTTGGATTCACAACCTAAGGACAGCCTGAACTCTTGGGATAAGCTGGTTACTGCCTTCTTGGATAAATTCTTTCCTCCTCAAAAGCTGAGCAAGTTGAGAGTGGATGTTCAAACCTTCAAGCAAAAAGATGGTGAATCCCTCTATGAAGCTTGGGAAAGATACAAGCAGTTGACCAAAAGATGTCCATCTGACATGTTTTCTGAATGGACCTTATTAGATATATTCTATTATGGTCTCTCTGAATTTTCGAAAATGTCACTGGATCATTCTGCAGGTGGATCTATTCACTTGAAGAAAACGCCTGAAGAGGCTCAAGAACTCATTGACATGGTTGCTAACAACCAGTTCATGTATACCTCTGAGAGGAATTCTGTGAATAATGGGATACCTCAGAAGAAAGGAGTTCTTGAAATTGATGCTCTGAATGCCATATTGGCTCAGAACAAAATGTTGACTCAACAGGTCAACATAATCTCTCAAAACCTGAATGGATTGCAACATGCATCCAACATTACTAGAGAGGCAGCTTCTGAAGAAGCTTATGATCCTGAGAACCCTGCCATGGCAGAGGTTAATTATTTGGGTGAACCTTATGGAAACACCTATAACTCATCATGGAGAAATCATCCAAATTTCTCATGGAAGGATCAACAAAAACCTCAACAAGGTTTTAACAATGGTGGACGCAATAGGCTGAATAATAGTAAGCCATATCCATCATCTTCTCAGCAACAGACAGAGAATGCTGAACAAAATAACTCTAATTTAGCTAATATAGTCTCTGATCTGTCAAAGGCCACTTTCAGTTTCATGAATGAAACCAGATCCTCCATTAGAAATTTGGAGGCACAAGTAGGCCAGCTGAGTAAGAAAGTTATTGAAACTCCTCCCAGTGCTCTCCCAAGCAATACAGAAGAGAATCCAAAAGGAGAGTGCAAAGCCATTGACTTAGTCAACATGGCCGAATGCATCAAGGAGGAGAAGGACGAAAATCCTAGTGAGGAAGACCTCCTGGGACGTCCTTCAAGCAAGAAGGAGCTTCCTATTAAGGATCCTGAGGAATCTGAGGCTCATACAGAGACCATAGAGATTCCATTAAATCTCCTTCTGCCATTCATGAGCTCTGACTATTATTCGTCCTCTGAAGAGGATGAAGATGTGACTGGTGAGCAAGTTGCTCAATATCTAGGAGCTATCATGAAACTGAATGCCAAGCTATTTGGTAATGAGACTTGGGAAAGTGAACCTCCCTTGTTCATTAGTGATTTGGATACTTGGATTCAGGAAACTTTACCTCAAAAGAGACAAGATCCTGGCAAGTTCTTAATACCTTGCACCATTGGCACCATGAGCTTTGAAAAAGCTCTATGTGATCTTGGGTCAGGAATAAACCTTATGCCACTCTCTGCAATGGAGAAGCTGGGGATCATTGAGGTACAACCTGCCTTGTTCTCATTACAATTGGCAGACAAATCCATAAGACAAGCTTATGGAATGGTAGAGGACGTGCTAGTAAAGGTTGAAGGCCTTTACATCCCTACTGATTTCATAATCCTAGATACTAGGAAGGAAGATGATGAATGCATCATCCTAGGAAGACCTTTCCTAGCCACAGCAGGAGCTGTGATAGATGTCAACAGAGAAGAGTTAGTCCTTCAATTGAATGGGGAATACCTTGTGTTTCAAGCACATGGAAATCCCTCTCTGACAAAAGAGAGCAAGCATGAAGAGCTTCTCTCAATTCAGAGTCAAGAAGAGCCCACACAGTCAAACTCTAAGTTTGGTGTTGTGAGGCCACAACCAAACTCTAAGTTTGGTGTTCAAACCCCATATCCAAACTCTAAGTTTGGTGTTGGGACTAGACAACATTGACTTGATTGCTCTGTGGCTCCATGAGAGCCCCTGTCAAGCTATTGACATTAAAGAAGCGCTTGTTGGGAGGCAACCCAATTTTATTTATCTAATTTTATTTTATTTTGTTTTGGTGTTATTTTTGTGTTGAATTAGGTACATGATCATGAGGAGTTACGAAAAAATCAAAAAAATTAAAAACAGAGTCAAAAACAGAAGAAAAAATTTTTCACCCTAGAGGACGCACGGGCCGGCGTTCAACGCCCAGAAGATGCATCTGGCCGGCGTTCAACGCCAGAACAGAGCATCTTTCTGGCGCTGAACGCCCAAAACAAGCAACATCCTGGCGTTTAACGCCAGGATGCGCACACAGAGGACAATCTGGCGCTGAACGCCAGAAACAAGCTTGAAACTGGCGTTCAACGCCAGAAACAAGCATCACATGGGCGTTTAACGCCCAGAACATGCACCAATGGGCGTTTGAACGCCAGAATGGTGCATGAAGGCAATTTACACGCCTATAGGGTGAAGGAATGGTATTTCTTTTCACCTCAGGATCTGTGGACCCCACAGGATCCCCACCTACCTTTTCTTTTAATCCTAATCACACTCTCCTAATCCAAATCTCAGTTTCAATGTCACCACTCCCAATATTCCTCACCAATCACATCAATTTCTCTTCCCAATTACCCCATTTACCATTCACATCAATCCCCTCTTCCCCATAAACCCCACCTACCTCCATTACATTCAAATTCAATTTCCCACCCTTTCCCACCCAAAATGGCCGAAACCCAACCCCCCTCTCCCTATAAATACCTCACCTTTCTTCTTCATTTTTCACACAACACAAACCCCTTCTTCTCTCCTATAGCCGAACCCCTCTTCTCCCTCTCTACTCAAATTCTCTTCTTCTTCTTCTACTCTTCTTTTCTTTTTTGCTCGGGACGAGCAAATTTTAAGTTTGGTGTGGTAAAAAGCCTAAGCTTTTTATTTTTCATTCACCATCAATGGCACCCAAGACCGGAGTTTCCTCAAGAAAAGGAAAAGGGAAGGCAAAAGCTTCCACTTCTGAATCATAGGAGAAGGAGAGATTCATCTCCAAGAGCCACCAAGACCACTTCTATGATGTTGTGGCAAAGAAGAAGGTGATCCCCGAGGTCCCTTTCAAGCTCAAAAAGAATGAGTATCCGGAAATTCGACATGAAATTCAAAGAAGAGGTTGGGAAGTCATAACCAACCCCATGCAACAAGTCGGAATATTGATGGTTCAAGAGTTCTATGCTAATGCATGGATCACTAGGAACCATGATCAAAGTATGAACCCGAATCCAAAGAACTATCTCACAATGGTTCGGGGGAAATACTTAGATTTCAGTCCGGAAAATGTGAGGTTGGCGTTTCATCTACCCATGATGCAAGGTGATGAACGCCCCTACACAAGAAGGGTCAACTTCAATCAAAGGTTAGACCAAGTCCTAATGGACATTTGTGTGGAAGGCGCCCAATGGAGAGTAGACTCCAAAGGCAAACCAGTCCAACTAAGAAGACTGGACCTCAAGCCTGTAGCTAGAGGATGGTTGGAGTTCATCCAAAGATCCATCATCCCTACAAGCAACCGATCTGAAGTTACTGTGGATCGGGCCATCATGATTCATAGCATCATGATTGGAGAGGAAGTAGAGGTTCATGAAGTCATCTCTAATGAACTCTACAAAATAGCTGACAAGCCTTCATACTTGGCACGGCTAGCCTTCCCCCACCTCATATGCCATCTATGTTATTCAGCCAGAGTTATCATAGATGGAGATGTCTCCATTGAAGAAGACAAGCCCATCACCAAGAAAAGGATGGAGCAAACAAGGGAAGTTCCTCACGGCCCCCAAGGAGAACATGAGGAAGTTCATCATCAACAAATGCCACATGGAATGCACTTTCCTCCCAACAACTATTGGGAGCAACTCAGTACCTCCTTAGAAGACTTAAGCCATAATGTTGAGCAACTAAGGGTGGAACACCATGAACACGCCCTCACTCTCCAAGAAATAAGAGAAGATCAAAGAGCAATGAGAGAGGAGCAACAAAGGCAAGGAAGGGACATAGAAGAGTTGAAGAACATCATTGGTCCTTCAAGAAGAAGACGCCACTAGAGGTGGATTCATTCCTTGTTCTTTATTTTTCTTTCTGTTTTCGGTTTTTAAGTGTTATATTTATCTATGTTTTTGTGTCTCTACTTCATGATCATTAGTGTGTAACCATGCCTTAAAGCTATGAATAAAATCCATTAGTCTTTCACCTCTCTTAAAAGAAAAATGTTTTAATTCAAAAGAACAAGAAGTACATAATTTTCGAAATTATTAGTGAATTTAATTTAATTATATTGATGTGGTGGCAATAATTTTTATTTTCTGAATGAATGAATGAACAGTGCATATTTTTGATCTTGTTGTCTATGAGTGTTAAAATTATTGGCTCTTGAAAGAATGATGAACAAAGAGAAATGTTATTGATGATCTGAAAAACATCATGAAATTGATTCTTGAAGCAAGAAAAAGCAGTGAAAAAAAAATGGCGAAAATTTTAGCAAGGATCCAAGGCTTTGAGCATTAATGGATAGGAGGGCCCAAGGAAATTAAAAATCCAGGCCTAAGCGGCTAAAATCAAGCTGTCCCTAACCATGTGCTTGTGTCATGAAGGTCCAAGTGAAAAGCTTGAGACTGAATGGTTAAAGTCGTGATCCAAAGCTAAAGAGTGTGCTTAAGAGCTCTGGACACCACTAACTGGGGACTTTAGCAAAGCTGAGTCACAATCTGAAAAGGTTCACCCAGTTATGTGTCTGTGGCATTTATGTATCCGGTGGTAATACTGGAAGACAAAGTGCTTAGGGCCACAGCCAAGACTCATAAAGTAGCTGTGTTCAAGAATCAACATGCCTAACTAGGAAAGTCAATAACACTATCTGAAATTCTAAGTTCCTAGAGAAGCCAATCACTCTAAACTTCAAAGGAAAAAGCGAGATGCCAAAACTGTTCAGAAGCAAAAAGCTACAAGTCCCGCTCATGTAATTAAATTAATATTCATTGATATTTTGGACTTTATAGTATATTCTCTTCTTTTTATCCTATTTGATTTTCAGTTGCTTGGGGACAAGCAACAATTTAAGTTTGGTGTTGTGATGAGCGGATAATTTATACGCTTTTTGGCATAGTTTTTATATAGTTTTTAGTAAGTTTAAGCTACTTTTAGGGATGTTTTCATTAGTTTTTATGTTATATTCACATTTCTGGACTTTACTATGAGTTTGTGTGTTTTTCTGTGATTTCAGGTAAATTCTGACTGAAATTGAGGGATTTGAGCAAAACTCTGAAAAAGGCTGACAAAAAGACTACTGATGCTGTTGGATTCTGACCTCCCTGCACTCGAAATGGATTTTCTGGAGCTACAGAACTCCAATTGGCGCGCTCTCAACGGCGTTGGAAAGTAGACATCCAGGGCTTTCCAGCAATATATAATAGTCCATGCTTTATTCGAAGATTGACGACGTAACTTGGCGTTGAACGCCAAGTTCTCGCTGCTGTCTGGAGTTAAACGCCAGAAAAACGTCATGATCCGGAGTTGAACGCCCAAAACACGTCATAACCTGGAGTTTGACGCCAAGAAATGCCTTAGCTCGTGGAATGATCAAGCTCAGCCCAGGCATACACCAAGTGGGCCCCGGAAGTGGATTTATGCATCAATTATTTACTCATGTAAACCCTAGTAGCTAGTCTAGTATATATAGGACATTTATCTATTGTATTAGACATCTTTGATCTCAGTTTTGTTTTATTCTTCATCTTAGGGGATCATTGATCACGTTAGAGAGGGCTGGCCATTCGGCCATGCCTGAACTCTTGGCTTATGTATTTTCAACGGTGGAGTTTTTGCACACCATAGATTAAGGGTGTGGAGCTCTGCTGTACCTCAAGTATTAATGAAATTCTATCTTCTTTTATTCAAATCTCTTTTATTCTTATTCCAAGATATTCATTCGTACCCAAGAACAGGATGAATGTTATGAGCCAGATTACCCTCATTATCATTCTCAATTATGAACGCGCGTGATTGACAACCACTTACGTTCTACATGCAACAGAGCTTGAATGTGTATCTCTTAGATTCCCCAACAGAATCTTCGTGGTA
This sequence comes from Arachis hypogaea, assembly GCF_003086295.3. NCBI lineage: Eukaryota > Viridiplantae > Streptophyta > Magnoliopsida > Fabales > Fabaceae > Arachis > Arachis hypogaea. Next base: position 86,931,545 of record NC_092039.1, read on the forward strand.
TAAGCTAGATAGATGGCGGCATTTATGAGGATCCGGAAAGTCTCACCTTGTCTGTGGTATTCCGAGTAGGATCCTGGGAATCCGGAAAGTCCAACCTTGTCTGTGGTGTTCCGAGTAGGATTCTGGTAATGAATGACCGTGACGTGCTTCAAACTTTAACCTGCTGGGCGTTAGTGACAGACGCAAAAGAGGGATTCTATTCCAGTAGGAGCGGGAACCAACCGGTGATTAGCCGTACTGTGACAGAGTGCGTTAGCATAGTTTTCACTGCGAGGATGGGATGTAGCCATCAGCCATGGGTGATGCCTCCAGACTGGTTAGCTGTGCGAGTGACAGCCGCACAGGATATTTCCCCGTGAGGAATGAAAGTAGCCACAGTTGATGGTGAACCCCTATACAAAGCTTGCCATGGAAAGGAGTAAGAAGGATTGAGTAGAAGGAGTAGGAGAGCAGGCGTCCGAGAGCTCTACAGCATCTCCATCCGCTTATCTGAAATTCCCACCAATGAATCTGCATAAGTGTTCTATCCCTTTTATTATTTCTTCTTTTTATTATTAATTATTCGAAAATCCATAAACCATTTTTAATCTGCCTAACTGAGATTTGCAAGGTGACCATAGCTTGCTTCATACCAACAATCTCTGTGGATTCGACCCTTACTCACGTAAGGTTTATTACTTGGACGACCCAGTACACTTGCTGGTTAGTTGAACGGAGTTGTGTCCACTCGTGCCAATTTCTAAAATCCAATTACAAGAAAATAGGAAACACAATTTCGTCCACCAGGTAACAATTTCTTTTTTTTCAACACCAATTCCTGATTTTCCTTGTTAGCTAGTTGTTGCATTGCATGATAGGTTGCATGTAGTTAGAATTTGTACATAACTTTACTACTTCTTTCTTATTAGGACTACTTGGTTAGAGTGATGATTTTTTTTTTCAAGAAACTGTTTTAGGGCACCCTACCAATTTGAAAAATTTTGTTGAACTTGCTTGAAAGAATTTATTTTGGAACATGGTTCTTGAGCTAAGAACACAAGCTTGTGAGATTTGAGCCTAATGACATGGTTACATCTTAAAACCACTTATTTTTCCTTCTTGTGTGCAATTGTTCTCTTTCTATGATTGTGATCTTTGATTTGTTTAATTCTATATGTCCATTATTCCTTGTATTCATGCACTTATATGATTGAGGCCATTGTTTCATTAGCTCACTTACCCAAATAGCCTACCTTTTACTCTCCATTGTTAACCAATTTTGAGCCTATGCTTGTTCTTTATTTAACACATTACAAGCCTAAAGCGAAAAATAATAAAAGTCCCTTATTTGGATCTTTGATTAGCTTAGGCTAGTGAGAGTGTTTATTGTTCAAGTTTGGGGAGATTGGGAACATTGGTTGGGATAAAAGGGTATTTTTTATTTCTATATTTGGAAATTGGGTGTATACTCATGTATTGATTAAATGTATAGACCTTATGCATTGATGTTCTTGTATGTAGCTTGAAAAGAAAGAAAAACTGAGAAAAATAAAAGAAAAAGAAAAAGAAAAAAATATAAATGTGAAAAAGAAAAGAAAAGAAAAGAAATAGAAAAAAGAAAGAAAAAGAAGAAAAACAATAAAAAGGGGACAAAATGCCCTAAAGTAATAAAGATCAATGCATATGTGTGGTAATCAAAAGAAAATGTATGAGTATGTGAAAAAGTGAAGGATAGGTAGTTAGGTTAGCTTTGAATTTGTATAGGTTATTATATAGGTTAGGTAGGAAAGCTTAAGTCAATCAAAGATTCAAATTCTAGTCCACTTAACCATATATGATCCTACCTTGACCCAAGCCCCATTACAACCTATGAAAAGACCTCATGATGAATGTATGCATGCATTGAATAATTGTTGATTGTTAGATGAAAAAACAAATCTTGGAAAGCATGATTAGGGGAGAATTGAGAGAATTGACCCTACACACTTGAGCGACTAGAGTGCAAATACTTCTGGTGAGGGTTCGATGCTCAATTCCTTGATTCCTGGCTTTCATGAGCGTTCTTCTAGCAAGTCTACTTGAACTTCATTTTATACTTGAATTGGTAGGATTCATGAATCGTCATATGACCTTAGCCCTACCCGTTTATATATGCTCTTTGAAGATTGATTTATTTTTAACCAAGTAGGTAGAATCATTTTGCATTTAGTTGCATTCATTTAGATATGATGCATATAGATAGGTTGCATTGAATAAATGTTCATACCCCTTTTCTTGTCCTTCTTGGTTTAGCATGAGGACATGCTATGGTTTAAGTGTGGAGAGGTTGATAAACCCCATTTTTAGGGTTTATCTTGTGTTGAATTTAGAGGGTTTTCTCAACTTTTCTCCCATGTATCCAATGAAATATATAGCATGGTTTTGTATATTCTCCTTTAATTGTGCTTAAGAGTGAAAACATGCTTTTTAGGACTTAAAATAGCTAACTTTAATTCACCTTGATTCCATTAGATGCCTTGATGTGTTTTCTAAGTGATTTGTCGTTTAGAAGGCAAAGATTAGATTGAGGAAATGAAGAAAAAGCATGTAGAAATAGAGAACTCATGAAGAAATGAAGGAATCGCAAAGCTGTCAAGCCCAACCTCTTCACACTTAATCGATCATAGCTTGAGTTACAGAGGTCCAAATGAGGCGGTTCCCATTGCGTTGGAAAGCTAACATTCGAGACTTCAAAAGATTTAAGATTTGCCATAGTTGCATCGCATTTAGAGATGCGCACATGCACTATACATGTACATGCCAATGTTGCACGTGACTCACTTAAATGCAACTTGTGGCCAGCGATTTCTGAAGCATTTTGGGCCCAATCCAACTCATTTCTAATGTTATTTAACCCAAGGATTGAAGAGGGATGGGATACTTAGACTAGTTCGTTTTTGTTTAGTTTTGAGAGGGAAAGTTAGTTTCTGGAGAGAGAAGCTCTCTCTTCTCTCTAGAATTAGGATTAGGTTAGATCTAGATTAGAAATTCTTAGATCTGGTTAATTTCATGCTTTGATTCACTTTTCCTTTTGTAATTCTTCGTCTTCTATATCTCTTCTCTCTAGTTAGCATTTAATTCTTGTAATTCTCTACTTTTATGTTGATGCACTTTTGTTCTTCCATTTTCCTTTTAATGTAATGCATGTTTTGATTTCCTTTATTGTTCATTTGATTTGTTGTTGTTTAATTCCTTGCAATTGAGTAGTGTATATTTAATTTCCTTGCAATTTTATTATGCTTTCCTTTTATGCCTTCCAAGTGTTTGATAAAATTCTTGGAAAGATGTTAGAGTAGAATTTTATGTTCTTGGCTTGGAAAGGTAACTTAGGAACTCTTGAGTTACTAACGTCCAAGTAATTGATGATTAGGATCCATTGACTCTAGTTCTCACTAATTGAATTAGTGGAGAGTTAGGACTTATGGACTAGGATTGATATAGCTCATTTGACTTTATTTTACTACTAGTTAGAGGATGACTTAATGGGATTGATCCTTGCCAATTCTCAAGTTGTGGTTAGTGATAAGGATAGAGATCCTTGACCACCAACCCTTGCCAAGACCTTTTTAGCTATTAGTTTACTTTCTTGTCATTTATCTTTCATGTCTCTTATCAAAACCCCAAACATAACTCATAACCAATAACAATGACACCTTATTGCAATTCTTAGGGAGAACGACCCGGGGTTTAAATACTTCGGTTATTAGGATTATTAGGGATTTGTTACTTATGACAAACAAATTTTTGTATGAAAAGATTATTGTTGGTTTCGAAACTATACTTTACAACGAGATTTCATTAGTGAAATTCTAAACCGTCAAAAATCCGATCATCATCACGGTAAAAAACAATGACCATAACTAGTAAAAAGGGTGATCATAGATCTATGGTCATGGTTTTGGACCTATGGTCATAGTTTTTTATTGTGGCCTATTCTCTCATGGCCATATGTTTATGGTCACGATTTTTTATCTATGGTCACGGTTACAATTTTCAAATTCTGACAATTTAGGCCACGTTTTTTAACCGTGACCATAGGTTAATCTATGATCACGCATAAAAATCGTGACCAAAGCCTTATCTATGGTCACGGTGACTCTATGGTCACCCCACCTTAAAACTGTGACCATAGCCTTATCTATCGTCATGGTTTTTGCCGTGGCCATAGCCTCTATGGTCACCCCACCTGAAAACCGTGACCACAGCCTTATCTATGGTCATGGTTTTTACCGTGTTCATAGCCTCTATGGTCACCCCTCTTTAAGACCGTGACCATAGCCATATCTATGGTCACAATTTTTACCGTTGCCATAGCCTATTTTGTTTTATGGGATTTATTTTTTTAAAAGCATAATCACATCCCAAATTTATGATCATCACAAAATAAATCTAAAAATGAGAAATTTAAGACATCTAAATCATAAAAATTATATTATAAGCTAGATATTTAGTCCAAACAACAAATAAAAATAGAGTGTAATATATCCATTACATGTAATACCGGGTAAAGTCTGTTTACTAAAAGTACAGAATACATCAAAATATTACATTTAGATAACTAATATATATATATATATATATATATATATATATATATATATATATATATATATATATATATATATGAGACCCATCCCATCTCATATTACTATGGAAAATATTTTCTTCATATCATGTCCTCTTAGTAGCAAAATAAAAATATTTACATGTTAGAGCAGAGAACATTGTACATCTAAAAGCAACAATAAAGAACATAATAACAAATAAGCAAATGCACAAAAAATTGGACACTATTAGTTTCTGTTTACATTTCCTCCTTTTTTGCTATTTCCAAAATTTTTCTAAAATAAAAGATAACGAATTCACAAAAGAACAAGCTTTAGATTCTGTTTCTAGAAAAAAAAATTACCCTACTGATGAGCGGATAATTTATACGCTTTTTGGGCATTATTTTTAGGTAGTTTTTAGTAGGATCTAGCTACTTTTTAGTATATTTTTATTAGTTTTTAAGCAAAATTCACATTTCTGGACTTTACTATGAGTTTGTGTGTTTTTCTGTGATTTTAGGTATTTTCTGGCTGAAATTGAGGGACCTGAGCAAAAATCTGATTCAGAAGCTGAAAAAAGACTGCAGATGCTGTTGGATTCTGACCTCCCTGCACTAGAAATGGATTTTATGGAGCTAGAGAGACCCAAATGGCATGCTCTTAATTGCGTTGGAAAGTAGACATCTTGGACTTTCCAGCAATATATAATAGTCCATATTTTTCTCGAGTTTTGACGATGCAAACTGGCGTTCAAACGCCAACTTCCTGCCCTATTCTAGCGTTAAACGCCAGAAACAGGATAGAAGCTGTAGTTAAATGCTCAAACTGGCATAAAAACTGGCGTTTAACTCCAAGAAAAGTCTCTTGATGAGTGGATAATTTATACGCTTTTTGGCATTGTTTTTAGGTAGATTTTAGTAGGATATAGCTACTTTTAGGGATGTTTTCATTAGTTTTTATGCTAAATTCACATTTCTGGACTTTACTATGAGTTTGTGTATTTTTCTATGATTTCATCTATTTTCTGGCTGAAATTGAGGGACCTGAGCAAAACTCTGATAAAGGCTGACAAAGGACTGCTGATGCTGTTGGAATCTGACCTCCCTGCACTCAAAATGGATTTTCTGGAGCTACAGAACTCTAAATAGCGTGATCTTAATGGCGTTGGAAATTAGACATCCAGAGCTTTCCAGAAATATATAATAGTCCATACTTTATTCGAGATTAGACGACGCAAATTGGTGCTCAACGCCAGTTCCATGTTGCATTCTGGAGTCAAACGCCAGAAACACGTCATGAACCAGAGTTGAACGCCAAAAACATGTTACAACTTGGCGTTCAACTCCAAGAGAAGCCTCTGCACGTGTAAAGCTCAAGCTCGGCCCAAGCACACACCAAGTGGACCCCGAAAATGGATTTCTGCATTAATTACTTACTTCTGTAAACCCTAGTAGCTAGTCTAGTATAAATAGAACTTTTTACTATTGTACTGGTGTCTTTTTGGACCACATCTTTGGACGCCTAGTCCTGAGACCATGTCCTTCTCCCTATTTTCGAATTCATATCACATTTTTGGGGGCTGGCCATTCGGCCATGCCTGGACCACTATCACTTGTGTATTTTCAACGGTAGAGTTTCTACACACCATAGATTAAGGATGTGGAGCTCTGCTGTACCTCGAGTTTTAATGCAATTACTACTATTTTCTATTCAATTCAGTTTATTCCTGTTCTAAGATATTCGTGGCACTCCACCATTATGAATGTGATGATCCGTGACACTCATCATCATTCTCACCTATGAACGCGTGACTGACAACCACCTCTGTTCTACCTTAGACCGAGCGCATATCTCTTGGATTCCTTAATCAGAATCTTCGTGGTATAAGCTAGGATTGATGGTGGCATTCATGAGAATTCGAAAATTCTAAACCTTGTCTGTGGTATTCCGAGTAGGATTCAGGGATTGAATGACTATGACGAGTTTCAAACTCGCGATTGTTGGGCGTGATCACAAATGCAACAGAATCAATGGATTCTATTCCGACATGATCGAGAACCGACAGATGATTAGCCGTGCTGTGACAGAGCATTTGGACCATTTTCACTGGAGGATGGGATGTAGCCATTGACAACGGTGATGCCCTACATACAGCTTGCCATGGAAAGGAGTAAGAAGGATTGAAGGAAGGCAGTAGGAAAGCAGAGATCCAACAGGGACAAAGCATCTCCATACACTTATCTGAAATTCTCACCAATAATTTACATAAGTATTTCTATCTTTATTTTCTGTTTATTTATTATTACTATTTGAAAACTCCATAACCATTTATTATCCGCCAAACTGAGATTTACAAGATGACCATAGCTTGCTTCATACCAACAATCTCCGTGGGATCGACCCTTACTCACGTAAGGTTTATTACTTGGACGACCCAGTGCACTTGCTGGTTAGTTGTGCGAAGTTGTGAAGAAACTGCTGAGATAGTAGATGCGCACACCAAGTTGAATGCCATTATTAGAGATCACAATTTCATGCACCATCTCTACACATGAAAACTTCAATGCTCAGCCCAAGCACACACCAAGTGGGCCCGGAAGTGAATTTCTGCATCATTTACTTATTTCTGTAACCCTAGTAACTAGTTTAGTATAAATAGGACTTTTTACTATTGTACTCACATCTTTGGACGTTTAGTCCTTAGACCAATCTTTGATCAGTTTTATGCTATCTTAGACTTTTATGGGGGATGGCCATTCGGCCATGCCTAGACCTTCATCACTTATGTATTTTCAACGGTGGAGTTTCTACACACCATTGATTAAGGTGTGGAGCTCAACTGTTCCTCAAGTATTAATGTAAAGTACTATTGTTCTTCTATTCAATTCAAGCTTATTCTTATTCTAAGATATTCACTCGCACTTCAACCTGATGACTGTGATGATCCATGACACTCATCACCATTCTCAATTTATGAACGCGTGCCTGAAGTCATTAGTTTTTATTTTAAAAATTAAATCTTTTTCAAAATAAATTTCAATCATATCTTCTCAATCATATCTTTTCAAACATATCTTTTTCAAATCATATCTTTTTCAAAATCAATTTCAAAATCTTTTCTAACTTCTTATCTTTCCAAAATTGATTTTCAAATCTTTTTCAATTAACCACTTAACTTTTTATTTGATTTTAAAATTCTTAACTTTTTCAAAACCACCTAACTACTTTTCTCTCTCTAATTTTCGAAAATTATTAACTTCTTTTTCAAAATTCTTTTTAATTAACTAATTATTTTAAATTTTAATTTTATTCTATTTCTTCTCTTAATTTTCAAATTCTAACAATTTTAAAATAAAAACAAAAATATTTTCTTTTTCCTTTTAATTATTTTCGAAAACTCTCTCTCTCTCTCATCTTCTTCTATTTATTTATTTAATCACTAACACTCTTCTCTTCTTTTTATAATTCGAACCGTCTCTCCCTCTTTGTGTTTGAATTCTTCATCTCTTCTCTCTACATCATTCTTCTATTCTTTTCTTCTTCTACTCACATAAAGGAATCTCTATATTGTGACGTAGAGGATTCCTCTTCCTTTTTTGTCGTCTTCTTTTTCATATGAGCAGAAGCAAGGACAAGGACATTCTTATTGAAATAGATCCTGAACCTGAAAGGACTCTGAAGAAGAAGCTAAGAGAAGCTAAAACACAACAATCCAGAGAAAACCTTACAGAGAATCTCGAAAAAGAAGTAATGGCCGAACCCAACAACAATGCAAAGAAGATGCTTGGTGACTTCACTGCACCAAATTCCAACTTCCATGGAAGAAGCATCTCAATCCCTGCCATTGGAGCAAATAATTTTGAGCTAAAGCCTCAATTAGTTTCTCTGATGCAACAGAATTACAAGTTTTATGGACTTCCATCAGAAGATCCTTTTTCAGTTCTTAACTGAATTCCTGCAGATCAGTGATACTGTTAAGACCAATGGAGTTGATCTCGAGGTCTATAAGCTTATGCTTTTCCCTTTTGCTGTAAGAGACAGAGCTAGAATATGGTTGGACTCTCAACCTAGAGATAGTCTGAACTCTTGGGATAAGCTGGTCACGGATTTCTTAGCCAAATTCTTTCCTCCTCAAAAGTTGAGCAAGCTTAGAGTGGATGTTCAAACCTTCAGGCAGAAAAAAGGTGAATCCCTCTATGAAGCTTGGGAAAGATACAAGCAATTGAACAAAAAGTGTCCTTCTGATATACTCTCAGAATGGACCATCCTGGATATATTCTATGATGGTCTATCTGAAATCTGAATTGTCTAAGATGTCATTGGACCATTCTGCAGGTGGATCTATTCACCTGAAGAAAACACCTGCAGAAGCTCAGGAACTCATTGAAATGGTTGCAAATAACTAGTTCATGTACACCTCTGAAAGGAATCCTGTGAGTAATGGGACGCCTCAGAGGAAGGGAGTTCTTGAAATTGATGCTCTGAATGCCATATTGGCTCAGAACAAAATGTTGACTCAACAAGTCAATATGATTTCTCAGAGTCTGAATGGATTGCAAAATGCATCCAACAGTACTAAAGAAGCATCTTCTGAAGAAGAAGCTTATGATCCTGAGAACCCTGCAATGGCAGAGGTGAATTACATGGGTGAAGCCTATGGAAACACCTATAATCCTTCATGGAGGAATCATCCAAATTTCTCATGGAAGGATCAACAAAAGCCTCAATAAGGCTTTAACAATAATAATGGTGGAAGAAACAGGTTTAGCAATGGCAAGCCTTTTCTATCATCCTCTCAGCAACAGACAGAGAACTCTGAGCAGAATCCATCTAGCTTAGCAAATATAGTCTCTGATCTATCTAAGGCCACTCTCAGTTTCTTGAATGAAACAAGGTCTTCTATTAGAAATTTGGAGGCACAAGTGGGCCAGCTGAGTAAAAGAGTCACTGAAACTCCTCCTAGTACTCTCCCAAGCAATACAGAAGAGAATCCAAAAAGAGAATGCAAGGCCATCAATATAACCAAAGTGGCCGAATGCACAAAGGAGGAGGAGGACGTGAATCCCATTTGAGGAACCAAAGGAATCTGAGGCTCATCAAGAGACCATAGAGATTCTTTTGACCTTCCTTCTACCATTCATGAGCTCTGATGACTATTTATCTTCTGAAGAAGATGAGGACATTGTTGAAGGGCAAGTTGCCCAATATTTAGGAGCAATCATGAAGTTGAACGCCAAGCTATTTGGTAATGAGACTTGGGAGGATGAACCTCCATTGCTCATTAATGAATTGAATACCTGGGTTCAGCACACTTTACCTCAAAAGAAACAGGATCCTGGTAAATTCTTAATACCCTGTACCATAGGCACCATGACCTTTGAGAAGGCTCTGTGTGACCTAGGGTCAGGTATTAACCTCATGCCACTCTCTGTAATGGAGAAACTAGGAATCTTTGAGGTACAAGATGCAAGAATCTCACTAGAGATGGCAGACAAATCAATGAAACAGGCTTATGGACTAGTATAGGATGTGCTAGTAAAGGTTGAAGGCCTTTACATCCCTGCTGATTTTATAATCCTAGACACTGGGAAGGAGGAGGATGAATCCATCATCCTTGGCAGACCCTTCCTAGCCACAGCAAAAGCTGTGATTGATGTTGACAGAGGAGAGTTGGTCTTTCAATTGAATGAGGACTACCTTGTATTCAAGACTCAAGGTTCTCCTTCTGTACACATGGAGAGGAAGCATGAAAAGCTTCTCTCAATACAGAGTCAAATAAAGCCCCCACATTCAAATTCTAAGTTTGGTGTTGGCAGGCCACAACCAAACTCTAAGTTTGATGTTGGGAGGCCATAACCAAACTCTAAGTTTGGTGTTGAGAGGCCACAACCATGCTCTGATTATCTGTGAGGCTCCATGAGATCCCACTGTCAAGCTATTGACATTAAAGAAGCGCTTATTGGGAGGCAACCCAATTTTTATTTATCTACATTAAATTTTCATTTTCCATTATTATTTTATGTTTTCTTTAGGTTGATGATCATATGGAGTCACAAAAACAACTGCAAAAATCAAAGCAAATTCAAAAACAGCATTAAAAACAGCACACCCTGGAGGAAAAACTTACTGGCGTTTAAACGCCAATAAGGGTAGCAGGATGGGCGTTAAACGCCCAGTCTGGCACCATTCTGGGCGTTTAACGCCAGAAATGGGCACCAGACTAGCGTTTAACGCCAGAAACAAGCTACAGCTTGGTGTTAAACGCCAGAAAAGGTATAAAAGCTGGCGTTTAATGCAAGAAACAGGCAGCAGTCTCGTGTTAAACGCCATAATTGCACTCTAAGGGTGTTTTTGCACGCCTAAATGGAGCAGGGATGAAAAGTCCTTCACCCCTCAGGATCTGTGGACCCCACAGGATCCCCACCAACCTCAACTCATTCTCTCTCTCTCTCTCTCTCTCTCTCACCTTCTCATACCACTCTTTCCCAAATACCCTTCACCAATCACCTCCATCTCTCTACCCCAAATACCCTTCACCAATCACCTCCATATCTCTTCCCCAAAAACCCCACCTACCTCCAAAAATTTAAAATTCTTTCCCTCCCAAACCCAACCCAAAATACACGAACCCAACCCTCCCTCCACTCCTATATAAATCCCTCATCCCTCCTTCAATTTCACACATCACAAACACCTTATACCCCCTTGGCCGAATTCACTCTCCCCTTCCATCTCCCCTATTTTCTTCTTCTTCCCCTTCTTTCTTTCTTCTTTTGCTTGAGGACGAGCAAAATTTTTAAGTTTGGTGTGGTAAAAGCATTGCTTTTTGTTTTTCCATAACCATTTATGGCACCTAAGGCCAGAAAAACCTCTAGGAAGAGGAAAAGGGAAGGCAGTTGCTTCGTCCAACTCTGAGTCATGAGAAATGGACAGATTCATCACAAAATCCCATCACTAGAAAGAGGATGGAGCAAATAAGAAAGCTCACTCATGGACCTCAACAAGAGCATGAGGAATTCCCTCATCAAGAAATCCCTGAGATGCCTCAAGAGATACATTTTCCTCCACACAACTATTGGGAGCAACTAAGGATAGGAGTACCGAAAGCACTAAGGGTGGAGCACCAAACGCACTAAGGGTAGAGTACCAAGAGCACTCCATCATTCTCCATGAAATTAGAAAAGATCAAAGAGCCATGAGGGAGGAACAACAAAGGCAAGGAAGAGACATAGAGGAGCTCAGCCGTTCCATTGGATCTTCAAGAGGAAGAACTAGCCGCCATCACTAAGATGGACCCGTTCTTTTATTTCCTTGTTCTTATTTTTTTGTTTTTCGAATTTGATGCTTTATGTTTGTCTATGTTTGTGTCTTCACTACATGATCATTAGTATCTAATGTCTATGCTTTAAAGCTATGAATAATTCCATGAATCTTTCACCTCTCTTAAATGAAAAATGTGCCTAATTACAAAATAACAAGAAGTACTTGGATTTCAAATTTTATCTTAAAATTAGTTTAATTATTTTGATGTGGTGGCAATACTTTTTATTTTCTGAATGAATGCTTGAACAGTGCATATTTTTTATAGTGAAGTTTATGAATGTTAAAATTGTTGGCTCTTGAAAGAATGATGAACAAAGAGAAATGTTATTGATAATCTAAAAAATCATGAAATTGATTCTTAAAGCAAGAAAAAGCAGTTAAAAGAAAAAAAGTAGCGAAAAAAATTTGGTAAAAAAGAAAAAAAAAGAAAAAGAAAAAGCAAGCAGAAAAAGCCAATAGCCCTTTAAACCAAAAGGCAAGGGTAAAAAGGATCAAAGGCTTTGAGATTTAATGGATAGGAGGGCCCAAGGAAATAAAATTCAGGCCTAAGCGGCTAAATCAAGTTGTCCCTAACCATGTGCTTGTGTCATGAAGGTCTAAGTAAAAAGCTTGCGACTGAGTGGTTAAAGTCGTGATCCAAAGCAAAAAGAGTGTGCTTAAAAACTCTGGACACCTCTAACTGGGAACTTTAGCAAAGCTGAGTCACAATCTGAAAAGGTTCACCCAATTATGTGTATGTGGCATTTATGTATCCGGTGGTAATACTGGAAAACAAAGTGCTTAGGGCCACGGCCAAGACTCATAAAGTAGCTGTGTTCAAGAATCAACATACTGAACTAGGAGAATCAATAACACTATCTAAAATTCTGAGTTCCTATAGATGCCAATCATTCTAAATTTCAAAGGATAAAATGAGATGCCAAAACTGTTCAGAAGCAAAAAGCTACTAGCCCCGCTCATCTAATTGGGACTGAGTTTCATTGATATTGTGAGATTCATTGTATATTCCCTTCTTTTTATCCTATTTAATTTTTAGTTGCTTGGGGACAAGAAACATTTTAAGTTTGGTGTTGTGATGAGCGGATAATTTATACGCTTTTTGGCATTGTTTTTAAGTAATTTTCAGTAGGATCTAGCTACGTTTTAGTATATTTTTATTATTTTTTCAGCAAAATTCACATTTTTGGACTTTACTATGAGTTTGTGTATTTTTCTGTGATTTCAGGTATTTTCTGGCTGAAATTGAGGGACCTGAGCAAAAATCTGATTCAAAGGCTGAAAAAAGACTGCAGATGCTGTTGGATTCTGACCTCCCTACACTCGAAATAGATTTTTCAGAGCTACAGAAGCCCAAATGGTGCGCTCTCAATTTCGTTGGAAAGTCAACATCCTGGGCTTTCCAGCAATATATAATAGTCCATACTTTGCTCGAGTTTTAACGATGCAAACTGGCATTAAAACGCCAACTTCCTGCCTTATTCTGGCGTTAAACGCCAGAAACAGGATAGAAGCTGTAGTTAAACGTCCAAACTGGCATAAAAACTGGCGTTTAACTCCAAGAAAAGTCTCTACACATGAAAGCTTCAATGCTCAGCCCAAGCGCACACCAAGTGGGCCCGGAAGTGGATTTCTGCATCATTTACTTATTTCTGTAACCCTAGCAACTAGTTTAGTATAAATAGGACTTTTTACTATTGTACTCACATCTTTGGACGTTTAGTCCTTAAACCAATCTTTGATCAGTTTTATGCTATCTTAGACTTTTATGGGGGATGGCCATTCGGCCATGCCTGGACCTTCATCACTTATGTATTTTCAACGGTGGAGTTTCTACACACCATAGATTAAGGTATGGAGCTCTGCTATTCCTCGAGTATTAATGCAAAGTACTATTGTTCTTATATTCAATTCAAGCTTCTTTTTATTCTAAGATATTCACTCGCACTTCAATCTGATGAATGTGATGATCCGTGATACTCATCACCATTCTCAATTTATGAACGCATGCTTAACAACCACTTCCGTTCTATCTGCGAAAGCTAGAGTGTGTATCTCTTGGGTTTCTAATCAATGATTCACATTGTTTCCCCTCTGACAATGGGGCATCTGAATCTGAGATTAGAACCTTCGTGGTATAAGCTAGAATCAATTGGCAGCATTCTTGAGATCTGGAAAGTCTAAACCTTGTCTGTGGTATTCCGAGTAGGATCTGGGAGGGGATGACTGTGACGAGCTTCAAACTCGCGACTGTGGGGCGTAGTGACAGACGCAAAAGGATTATTGGATCTTATTCCGACACGATCGAGAACCAACAGCTGATTAGCCATACGGTAGCTGTGCCTGGTATTTTTCATCCGAGACGAGAAATTCGACAGTTGATTAGCTGTACAGAAACCGTAGAGGACCATTTTCACTGGGAGGATGGGAGGTAGCCATTGACAACAGTGATCCCCAACATACAGCTTGCCATGGAAAGGAGTATGAACGATTGAATGAAGACAGTAGGAAAGCAGAGATTCAGAAGGAATAACGCATCTCCATACGCTTATCTGAAATTCCCACCAATGAATTACATAAGTATCTCTATCTTTATTTTATGTTTATTTATCTTTTAATTATCAAAACTCCATAACCATTTGAATATGCCTGGCTGAGATTTACAAGATGACCATAGCTTGTTTCAAGCCGACAATCTCCGTGGGATCAACCCTTACTCACGTAAGGTTTATTACTTAGACGACCCAGTGCACTTGCTGGTTAATTGTGCGAAATTATGAAAAAGAGTTGAGATTACAATTGTGCGTACCAAGTTGTTGGCGCCATTGAGATCACAATTTCGTGCACCACCTACCTTAAAACATTCATGTGCCAAAAAAGTAGGATCATGCTACTTGGGATAATTTCATTCCATGTTATTAAAAATGGCCAGCACACTAAAAATAAGTGATAAAATAAAAGAGAATATGCAAATATTTAATGCTCAAGATGCAAATATGCAGACTTAGATGGCATAGAAGGACATTAATAAATCAACTACACCTCGCAAGATTCTATAATAATGAACTTCACTCAGTGCTAGTACTAAGTATATACCGCATCAAGTAAACAAAAAGCTAAGCTTTCTTCCTATCAACAACTAATTTATCCAACAAACACAATATATAGGCAGCGTGTGTGTACGGTGAATTGAGTGTAAATTATCTTTTATTAATAATAAGATGAAAAGGTAGATTTGTAAATTGTATAAAGTTCATAGATGATTAGAGGCAAAGTCACAGAGGAGAGACAACTACCACAACAAAGTTGAATACACGAGCATTATTTGTTATCAATGAATAGTAATATCTAAATGGAAATTCTTAGATTGTATTATAAAGTTCGTAGATGGTGATTAGAGACAAAATTGTCGAAGAGAGACAACTATTATAATGAAATCAAACCTAAAATCACAAAAATGAAGTCAAACCTCATTTATCAAGCTCCATTGCCTATCAACTTGGTTTTCACCTTTCTCTTCACCACTTGAAATCCACCTCCACCCTTCTTCTTGCCACCATCAACCTATAAATATTTCCCAACAAAATACCATTAATCCTTAATAGTTAACACACACCACAATAAATAGCTACACACGAGTTTAATTGCTATGCAATGACAATGTAACTAAATATTCAATATTCAATATTCTTAATTTCTTACCATCAATTTTACTATAAAATCATAAGAATGTTCCCCAACTCCTAACAAAACAGAACAAGTCATGGAGAGAATTTACAACTAAAGCAGAATCACTTTCATGCTTATGTCAAACCCATTCAATTATTTGCCTTCCACAGAAACAAGCCATTTATATGGCAAAGGTTCATATGCTTAAGTTAGGAGGAAAAATCATTGATAATATAGCATTTCTTAGAAACTACACTTTCTATCTTCAAAGAAAAAGACTAATAACAAATAAAAGTTGTATCATAATAAAAAAAACATTCCTTAGCATGGCTAAAACTCTTTCACCAATGTCAGTATTATAGTATAACAGGAAAATTTTCCACAAACACTTGCATAGAAAATTTCAGAAATCCAAGATAACCAAAAAAACATTAATAAAGATAGGAAGCAAGAAAAAACAAATGAATGAAATCATGATATAGCCCACATTCCACAACTAACTGGATATTGGACACTTTGGTGAGAAGTAAATGTTAAGCAAATAAAAGATAAATAGATTAACCATAGAAAATAACAAAGATATTTCCATTCAACGTGAAACTCATGAGAAATCCAAGCCTTGAAATCAAAGAAAATATGATCCATGCATAAAAATGGGTGCATTTGAGTTATGTATGATATTAATAGGCAGTGTTATTATGAAACCATAGAATGGGAATTCAAGGAAAAAGAAAACATGTAGATTGACAAGCATTATAGAATGGGAATTTAAGGAAAAAGAAAACCCATAGATTGACAATCATTTGCTTTCATCTAATTACTTTCCATACAAAAGAACAATAAATAGAAGACTTAAATAACATGGTTAACCAGTTAAGGGAACTATTTGTATCTAACCCCACAATTTAAGACATAAAGCTCATCCATGAAACTTTACCCCTAATTTTAAGTTTTAACAGCTAACTCTTCACCCTTCTATTTTTCTCTTGTTTTCAATCCTAGACATTTAGAATTATAACAAGTAAAGGAGAAAAAACATTTCCTTCAAAGAAACTAAAAATAAGTGATAAAATAAGATTTAAGCAACAACCTTAGCATATGCCTAACCAGTAGCTTGCAGCAACTCCCTTTTTGCTCACTCCCTAATCCTATTCTCAAGTTCTGGCCTAATCTAAAGATGCAAAATGACTTGAAATACACTTGAGAATTCCAATTTTAAAAGGACATTGCCATTAGCGATAAGAAAGTACCATACGTGCCAATCATCATTGCACAAATAAAGCTACCAATCGTTCTAAAATGCACTCCTCGTTCGCTATCTTTGGGAACAACAACCTGTTTAGGATTCAAAAATAGAAATTGAAATGAACATCATCATTTCTGGCCTGTCTAAGTTGCAACCAAAAATTTAATCTTATAATTTTATTAAATTTTTAATTAGAATCAAACAACATAGTATGATATATACAAAACCGGAAAAAGTAACACACATTTCACATGAACTCTATTTTTTAGAGTTCAAAATCACAAAAAAAAATACCTACCAGGAACGGCGGCAAAGATGGAAACGAAGCACAGCAAAGAGGCGACAAAAGAGTGGCAGAGCGGCGACGAATTGGTGACCGGTAAAGGCGCGGCAACTTCGTGCAACCGATTCTGCATAACTAGCAACTAGAAACTGGTTCTGGTTCTGCGTTTGAGAAGATGGAGTGGCGACGGTGACGGCACATTGAGACAATTGAAGCAAGACGACAAGGGTTTTGCACGACGTATAGGCCAGAGAGCAAGAATGAAAGAGGAATTGGCTAGGATTGTCTTTTTCCACTATTTTTCCTAAATTAAGACCTAGCTAATACGAGGAAATGGGGATTTTGGGAGGGAAGGGGGATTTTGGGAAGAGAAGGGTAAACGACGACATTTTTGGTTTGGGGAGGGGATTAAACAAAATAATTTCAAAAACCATATTCTATGGTCACTCCAAAAAACTGTGACCATAGATCATTTAAGGTCACCCTCTAATACCATGACCATAAACTCCTTTAGGTCATCCTAAAAAACCGTGACTATAGACCCCTTTAGGTCACCTTTTCGTAAAACCATGACCATAGACTTTTTTTGTCACCCCTCAAAACCGTGACCACAGACCCCTTTAGCTCACCCCAAAAAACCATAACCATTAGACCCTTTTAGGTCACCCTTTTTTAAAAAACCGTAATCATAGACCCTTTTTGGTCACTCCATAAAACTGTGACCATAGATATCTTTTAGTCACCACAAAAAACGTGACCCTATCCCTTTAGGTCACCCGTTTTTAAAAAATCGTGACTATAGATTCTTTTTTTTGTCACCCCAAAAAATCGTGACCATAGACCCCTTTAGTTCACCCCTATAAATCGTGACCATAGACCCTTTTAGACCACCCTTTTTTAAAAAACCGTGACCATAGGTACTCTATGGTCACCCTTTTTTAAAAAACTGTGACCATAGTTTTTTTTGTCACGGTAAAAAACCGTGACCATAAAACACTGTGGCCGTAGACCTAAAATGTTGTAGTGTCAAGTATAAAATTGCACCATCATTAGAAGTTGCGTTATCAACCGTTACAGTAAAAACTTGATGCAATTTTCAAGCATCCAAACAACCTTCGATAGCTCTACCAAGTACCTCTCTTGAATGACCCTAAACCCGAAAAAAATTTAATATCCTCTTTTGCAACTTTCAATCATTGGCAATAAAGTATGTCGTTAGAGACATATAAGTCAAATTTTGACTCGACGTGCAAGTGTTAGTTGTAAGGCACACTTTTTGACAATGATAAGAGAGATCATTTTGTAACTTCACTTTCTCTGTATCATAAAGAGAAAGTATATCACGGGCCAATGTAGTCGCAAAGGGATTTTAAACTTAGGTTGCAAGCTATGCAAGAGCCTTCGAAACACATTTCTTTCTACAAATCAGAAAGCTAGCTCTTCAGTCACAAACATCTCAGTGAGGATACTTCGAGATACTGCTTGGTCAAACTTTGTAATATTCGGTGAGGATATAGGACCACTTGTTCTTCCTTCTATCCTTTGTCTCTTGCTCTGTTTGTTGTCCAAGTCAAAGCATCTCCAATGTTGCCGCATAGCACTTGTTCCCCTGTATATTTTATTTGACCATTGTAATTTTTACATCTCGCATACTTTTCTATCCCTTCGACTGGAATGAAATGTTCCCATATCTATAATTGATTCTTACACCCAAAAGATCTACTAAATGGAGGAGGTAATGAGGGATTAACAAGAGGGGCAGCAGGATTTGAATGCACTTCTCTCTCAGACATTTTTAATATCAATAACAAATCTAATTATAAATTATATAACTAATTAAACAAAATCAATAAATCAACTTTGCTTAATGCTTGTTCATACAAAAGACACATGTGATATCTAGTCTACTTTAATAGAAAATGACACAATTTTTTCTGAAATTCAATGCATTATGAAATCAAGCCATTTTTATTGAGGAAAATTGCTATGGTAATCATAAAGGCCACTTCATTTAAAAATATACTTTGTTAATCCTAAACTTGTACATCTGAACTAATGCAAACAATTAAACAACACTTTTAAAAGGAAAATAAATAAATAAAATGACACAAACTATAAAATAATAAATATATTATTACATGCTAACACTAACAGGGTTACTTAGACCTAGTTTGTAAAGTCACTAATATAAAAATACATATATGACAGACATGTTTAGAACTTACCTTTTCTTCAACAGTGCTCTCTTTAGAAAACAGAGAAATGGCTCCAAAAATTGAAAGCCGCAGGACCAGTTTGCAAGTCAACAATGCAAGGGCATTCTAGACCTCTCTGAACTTTCGCCTCATCTAGTCTACAACAACATCAACAATTAACTTATTGTAGTTACAAATTTTCAATGGGTAATTATAAAATCGAAATAATGTAAATAGAAGATTATGCTACTATTTGTAGATACATTAGTATTACTGTATTAATATAATAATATTCAAAAGCAAAACAAAATAAGAGCTTAACTAGTCTAGGAAATTTTATGAGGCAAATAACTGAAGTTCTCAAAAAGCATTTTTTTAATTAAAAACATAAATTTCTTCATGCATATATTAAATAAATTTATGGAACATTGGCTTTCATATTTGACTAGCCATATTCCAAACCTAATCTATGTTTAGAACACAAGAAAATAGATAATCTAATACACCTTAATAGACGCAAGAACTTTTATTTGAAAGAGTGCCCTGCATCATTGGTTGGAGCTTATAATCAAGCTTTCGAACTTTGTACTTCTATATTCAATTGTATATTTGCATGTATTCATTCATTACTGCAAATACCAATAGGCAACCAACAGTTATGTTTCCTCGTACCAGGAGGCCTCGACGAGGAATGATGGTGCTCGAGGATAACTGAATTTGCCTCATGCCAAAAATGCACCAAAAAAAACACCCCATTTCAGCACCAAATATGAAATTAGCCACCCCATTAAAAATGAGATTTTAATTGGTTCAAGCATCAATGTCTTCTTTATCCAAAGTAGCTGATAGATAGCTCAAGATGAAGTCGTCTATATCTCCCTCAAGAACAGAGTTAGGGTCTGATACCTCATAATTAGTTCTAAGATCTTTCACCATACGATAAGTGATGAGTCCGGAATTCACTCCCCATAAAATTTTTTATTATGAATCCACTCTTTTGGCAAGTGCACAAAAATTATCGTCAAGTAATAACCCACAATGAAGTGGAATCGTATCCACAGAGATTGGTTGATTTGAGCAACTTTAATTAATAGAAAAATTAGTCAAGCTAAAAAGAATAGATTGTAATTGCAGAATTGTAAATGGCAGAATTAAAAGTGACTCAAAAATAAAGAAAGACAATAAAGTGCAGAAATAGAAATGACAAGAATGTAAAGGGCAGAAACTTAAATGCCATAAATGTAAATGGGAATGGGGAATTGCAGAATGTAAAAGAAACCTATAAAGAAAGTGATATATGAGAATAGGGGGAATTCAATGAGATCAGGAGATGTTGTCTCTTTGGATTAAATCCAACTCATATCCTTTTCAATCATGCAACTCATTGACCTCTTGGCAATCATGATTGAATGAGCCCCAATCCCTTGGTGACTCAATCTCTCAGATCTTGATCAATAACCAATTCCTTGGTCTAATTGCTCATGAAGAGAGATATGCTTGGTCCCTGATTATACCACACATCATCATAGGTCCAGGTAGAGGGAGAATTGTATGTCACCATATCCAAACACCAAAATCCAGATTCTACTCAAGTGTGAGAATGGATTTCTAGCATGGTTTCATGTTTCCTTTTCCAAGGTTCCCATGAAACCCATTTTGCATTCAACCTCTTTTCCAAGATGATTGAACACTGATGAGCGGATAATTTATACGCTTTTTGGCATTGTTTTTATATAGTTTTTAGTAAGTTTGAGCTACTTTTAGGGATGTTTTCATTAGTTTTTATGTTAAATTCACATTTCTGGACTTTACTATGAGTTTGTGTGTTTTTCTGTGATTTCAGGTAAATTCTGACTGAAATTGAGGGATTTGAGCAGAACTCTGAAGAAGGCTGACAAAAGGACTGCTGATGCTGTTGGAATCTGACCTCCCTGCACTCGAAATGGATTTTCTGGAGCTACAGAACTCCAATTGGCGCGCTCTCAACGGCGTTGGAAAGTAGACATCCAGGGCTTTCCAGCAATATATAATAGTCCATACTTTATTCGAAGAATGACGACGTAACTTGGCGTTAAACGCCAAGTACACGCTGCTGTCTGGAGTTAAACGCCAGAAAAACGTCATGATCCGGAGTTGAACGCCCAAAACACGTCATAACCTGGAGTTTGACGCCAAGAAATGCCTTAGCTCGTGGAATGATCAAGCTCAGTCCAAGCATACACCAAGTGGGCCCCGGAAGTGGATTTATGCATCAAATACTTACTCATGTAAACCCTAGGAGCTAGTCTAAGTATATATAGAACATTTATCTATTGTATTAGATATCTTTTGACCACTTTAAGCCTTTTATCATTCGGTCACTTGATCATGGAGAGGGCTGGCCATTCGGCCATGCCTGAACTCTTTGCTTATGTATTTTCAACGGTGGAGTTTCTGCACACCATAGATTAAGGGTGTGGAGCTCTGCTGTACCTCAAGTATTAATGAAGTTCTATTTTCTTTTATTCAAATCTCTCTTATTCTTATTCCAAGATATTCATTCGTACCCAAGAACATGATGAATGTGATGAGTCAAATTACCCTCATCATTATTCTCACTTATGAATGTATGTGATTGACAACCACTTCCGTTCTACATGCAACCGAGCTTGAATGTATATCTCTTAGATTCCCCAACAGAATCTTCGTGGTATAAGCTAGATAGATGGCGGCATTTATGAGGATCCGAAAAGTCTCACCTTGTCTGTGGTATTCCGAGTAAGATCCTGGGAATCCGGAAAGTCTCACCTTGTCTGTGGTATTCCGAGTAGGATTCCGGTAATGAATGACTGTGACGTGCTTCAAACTTTAACCTGCTGGGCGTTAGTGACAAACGCAAAAGAGGGATTCTATTCCAGTAGGAGCGGGAACCAACCGGTGATTAGCCGTACTGTGACAGAGTGCGTTAGCATTAGTTTTCACTGCGAGGATGGGATGTAGCCATCAGCCATGGGTGATGCCTCCAGACTGGTTAGCTGTGCGAGTGACAGCCGCACAGGATATTTCCCCGAGAGGAAGAAAGTAGCCACAGTTGATGGTGAACCCCTAAACAAAGCTTGCCATGGAAAGGAGTAAGAAGGATTGAGTAGAAGCAGTAGGAAAGCAGGCGTCCCTGGGCTCTACAGCATCTCCATCCGCTTATCTGAAATTCCCACCAATGAATCTGCATAAGTGTTCTATCCCTTTTATCATTCCTTTTTATTATTAATTATTCTAAAAAATCATAAACCAATTTAATCTGCCTAGCTGAGATTTGCAAGGTGACCATAGCTTGCTTCATACCAACAATCTCTGTGGATTCGACCCTTACTCACATAAGGTTTATTACTTGGACGACCCAGTACACTTGCTGGTTAGTTGAACGGAGTTGTGAATCCAAATAAAGACAATTTTTGAATAAATCCATATAAGCACAAAGAATAGTGATCACAATTTCGTCCACCAAGTTTTTGGCGCCGTTGCCGGGGAATATTTGAATTACAATTACGTGCAACCACAGCACCAAGTTGATCCGGCAACAACACCAAGTTTTTGGCGCCGTTGCCGGGGATTGTTCGAGTATGGACAACTGACGGTTCATCTTGTTGCTCAGATTAGGTAATTTTCTTTTCAAAAATCTTTTTCAGAAATTTTTCTTTTATTTTTCGTTTTTCCAAATAGTATTTCTGAAAAAAATTAATAAAAATACAAAAAAAAAATTTAGAAAATCATAAAAATCAAAAATATTTTGTGTTCTTGTTTGAGTCTTGAGTCAATTTTTAAGTTTGGTGTCAATTGCATGCTTTTAAAATTTTTCTTGCATTTTTCGAAAGTCTCATGCATTCATAGTGTTCTTCATGATCTTCAAGTTGTTCTTGACAAGTCTTCTTGTTTGATCTTGATGATTTCCTATTTTGTGTGTTTTCTTGTTTTTCATGTGCATTTTTGCATTCATATTTTTCATGCATTAAAGATTTCTAAGTTTGGTGTCTTGCATGTTTTCTTTGCATCAAAAAATTTTTTCAAAATTATGTTCTTGATGTTCATCATGATCTTCAAAGTGTTCTTGGTGTTCATCATGACATTCATAGCATTCTTGCATGCATTCATTGTTTTGATCTAAAAATTTCATGCATTGAGTATTTTTGTTGTTTTTCTCTTTCATAATTCAATATTCAAAAATCAAAAAAATATCTTTTCCTTATTTCCCTCTAAAATTTCGAAATTTTGGGTTGACTTGGTCAAAAATTTTTAAAATTAGTTGTTTCTTACAAATCAAGTCAAAATTTCAGTTTTAAAAATCTTATCTTTTCAAAATCTTTTTCAAAAACCATATCTTTTTCATTTTTTTATAATTTTCGAAAAATTTCAAAATTATTCTTCAAAATATTTTCAAAAATCTTTTTCTTATCTTTATATCAAATTTTCGAAAATTAAGCTAACAATTAATGTGATTGGTTCAAAAATTTGAAGTTTGTTACTTTCTTGTTAAGAAAGGTTCAATCTTTAAGTTCTAGAATCTTATCTTGTAGTTTCTTGTTAGTTAAGTCTCTTTAAAAAAAAATTAAATCTTTTTCAAAATATCTTTCTCTTAAAACTTTTATTTTATCTTTTATCTTATCTTTTTCAAAAATTTTATCTTTTTCAAAATTTGATTTCAAAATATCTTATCTAACTTCTTATCTTCTTATCTTTTTCAAAATTTGATCTCAAATCTTTTTCAATCAACTAACTAACTTTTTGTTTGTTTCTTATCTTTTTCAAAACCACCTAACTACTTCTCCCTCTCTAATTTTCGAAAATATCTCATCCCTTTTTCAAAACTTCTTTTTAATTAATTAATTGTTTCAAATTTTAATTTCAATTACATTTATCTCTAATTTTCGAAAATCACTAACTCTTTTTCAAAAATTATTTTCGAAATTTCTCTTCTCCTTTCTTATTCTATTTAATTATTTAATTACTAACACTTCTCTTCACCTCTCTTCATCCAGAAATCCGAATCCATCCTTCTTCATTCTTCTACCTCTTTCTTTTTCTACTAACATAAGGGAATCTCTATACTGTGACATAGAGGATTCCTCTTTCTTTTCTTGTTTTCTTCTCTCTTTCTTATGAGCAGGAACAAGGATAAAGGCACTCTTGTTGAAGCTGATCCAGAACCTGAAAGGACTCTGAAGAGAAAATTAAGAGAAGCTAAATTACAACAATCCAGAAATAACCTTTCAGAAATTTTCGAACAGGAGAAGGATATGGCAGCCGAAAATAATAATAATAATAATGCAAGGAGAATGCTTGGTGACTTCACAAAGCCAACATCCAAGTTTGATGGAAGAAGCATCTCCATTCCTGCCATTGGAACCAATAACTTTGAGCTTAAGCCTCAACTAGTTGCTTTAATGCAACAAAACTGCAAGTTCTATGGACTTCCATCTGAAGATCCTTATCAGTTCTTAACTGAATTCTTGCAAGTATGTGATACTGTAAAGACGAATGGAGTTAATCCTGAAGTCTACAGACTCATGCTTTTCCCTTTTGCTGTAAGAGACAGAGCTAGAACATGGTTGGATTCACAACCTAAGGATAGCCTGGATTCCTGGGATAAGCTGGTCACTGCCTTCTTAGATAAGTTCTTTCCTCCTCAAAAGCTGAGCAAGCTGAGAGTGGATGTTCAAACCTTCAAACAAAAAGATGGTGAATCCCTCTATGAAGCTTGGGAAAGATATAAGCAGCTGACCAAAAGATGTCCATCTGACATGTTTTCAGAATGGACCCTATTAGATATATTCTATTATGGTCTCTCTGAATTTTCGAAAATGTCATTGGACCATTCTGCAGGTGGATCTATTCACCTGAAGAAAACGCCTGAAGAGGCTCAAGAACTCATTGACATGGTTGCAAACAACCAGTTCATGTATACCTCTGAGAGGAATTCCGTGAATAATGGGGTACCTCAGAAGAAAGGAGTTCTTGAAATAGATGCTCTGAATGCCATATTGGCTCAGAACAAAATGTTGACTCAACAGGTCAACATAATCTCTCAAAATCTGAATGGATTGCAACATGCATCCAACAGTACTAGAGAGGCAGCTTCTGAAGAAGCTTATGATCCTGAAAACCCTGCCATGGCAGAGGTTAATTACATGGGTGAACCATATGGAAACACCTATAACCCATCATGGAGAAATCATCCAAATTTCTCCTGGAAGGATCAACAAAAGCCTCAACAAGGCTTTAACAATGGTGGACGCAATAGGCTGAATAATAGTAAGCCATATCCATCATCTTCTCAGCAACAGACAGAGAACTCTGAACAAAATACTTCTAATTTAGCCAATATAGTCTCTGATCTGTCAAAGGCCACTTTCAGTTTCATGAATGAAACAAGATCCTCAATCAGAAATCTGGAGGCACAAGTGGGCCAGCTGAGTAAGAAGGTTATTGAAACTCCTCCCAGTATTCTCCCAAGCAATACAGAAGAAAATCCAAAAGGAGAGTGCAAGGCCATTGATTTAATCAGAGTGGCCGAATGCACTAGGGAGGAGGAGGACGAAAATCCTAGTGAGGAAGACCTCCTGGGACGTCCCTCAAGCAAGAAGGAGTTTCCTATTAAGGATCCTGAGGAATCTGAGGCTCATTTAGAGACCATAGAGATTCCATTAAATCTCCTTCTGCCATTCATGAGCTCTGAAGAATATTCATCCTCTGAAGAGGATGAAGATGTGACTGGAGAGCAAATTGCTCAATACTTAGGAGCTGTCATGAAACTGAATGCCAAGCTGTTTGGTAATGAGACTTGGGAAAGTGAACCTCCCTTGCTCATTAGTGAACTAGATACTTGGATTCAGAAAACTCTACCTCAAAAGAAACAAGATCCTAGCAAGTTTTTAATACCTTGCACCATTGGCACCATGAGCTTTGAAAAAGCTCTATGTGATCTTGGGTCAGGGATAAATCTTATGCCACTCTCTGTAATGGAGAAGCTGGGGATCATTGAGGTACAACCTGCCTTGTTCTCATTACAATTGGCAGATAAGTCTTTAAGACAAACTTATGGAATGGTAGAGGACGTTTTAGTAAAGGTTGAAGGCCTTTACATCCCTGCTGATTTCATAATCCTAGACACTAGGAAGGAAGATGATGAATGCATCATCCTAGGAAGACCTTTCCTAGCCACAGCAGAAGCTGTGATAGATGTCAACAGAGGAGAGTTAGTCCTTCAATTGAATGGGGACTACCTTGTGTTTAAAGCACATGGCCATCCCTCTGTGACAAAAGAGAGTAAGCATGAAGAGCTTCTCTCAGTTCAAGGTCAAGAAGAGCCCACACAGTCAAACTCTAAGTTTGGTGTTATGAGGCCACAACCAAACTCTAAGTTTGGTGTTAAGACCCCATATCCAAACTCTAAGTTTGGTGTTGGGATTATACAACATTGACCTGATCACCTTTTAGCCCCATGAGGGCCACTGTCAAGCTATTGACATTAAAGAAGCGCTTGTTGGGAGGCAACCCAATTTTATTTATCTAATTTTATTTTATTTTGTTTCTTTGTTATTTTTGTGTTTAATTAGGTACATGATCATGAGGAGTCACGAAAAAATCAAAAAAATTAAAAACAGATTCAAAAACAGAAGAAAAAAATTTTTCACCCTGGAGGACGCACGGGCTGGCGTTCAACGCCCAGAAGGTGCATCTGGCCGGCGTTTAACGCCAGAACAGAGCACCATTCTGGCGCTGAACACCCAAAACAAGCAACAACCTGGCGTTAAACGCCAGGATGGTGCACAGAGAGGACAAACTGGCGCTGAACGCCAGAAACAAGCATGACACTGGCGTTCAACGCCAGAAACATGCATCACATGGGCGTTGAACGCCCAGAACATGCACCAATGGGCGTTTAAATGCCAGAATGGTGTGCCAAGGCATTTTACATGCCTATTTGGTGTAGGGATGGAATTCCTTGACACCTCAGGATCTGTGGACCTCACAGGATCCCCACCTACCTCGCCCTCTCTCTTTCCATTCATGATCATCCCTTCTGTTTTTCATTCACCACCTGCTGCTACCCATTCTACCCCATACACCCCACCTACCTTTACAATTTAACTTCTCTTCCCCACCCAATCCCACCCATATAGCCGAATCCATCTCCCCTCACTCACCTCCATTATCTTCTTCTTCTTCTTCTCTTCCTTCTTTTCTTGCTCGAGGGCGAGCAATATTTTAAGTTTGGTGTGGTAAAAGCATAGCTTTTTTGCTTTTCCATTACCATTAATGGCACCCAAGGCCAGAGAAACCTCAAAGGGAAGACAAAAGCTTCCACCTCTGAGTCTTGGGAGATGGAAAATATAAGCCGTTATAGCTCAGTGGTATAACATGTGGCTGCAAATCAAGAGATCCCTGAGATACCTCAGGGGATAAGTTGTCCTCCACACAACTATTGGGAGCAAATAATGTTAAAAACACCAAAATCACTAGGGATCATGCAACAGAAGCAAGGAAAAGACATAAAGAAGCTCAAAAAGCACCATTGGACCTTCAAGAAGGCGCCACCCTCACTCAGGTGGATTCATTCCTTGCTCTTTATTTCTTTCTGTTTTCGTTTTTAATATTGTGTTTATCTATGTTTTGTGTCTTTACTTCATGATCATTAGTATGTAACCATGCCTTAAAGATTATGAATAATTCCATTAGTCCTTCACCTCTCTTAAATGAAAAATGTTTTAATTCAAAAGAACAAGAAGTACATAATTTTCGAAATTATTAGTAAATTTAATTTAATTATATTGATGTGGTGGCAATAATTTTTGTTTTCTGAATGAATGAATGAACAGTGCATATGTCTTTTGATATTGTTGTTTATGAGTGTTAAAATTGTTGGCTCTTGAAAGAATGATGAACAAAGAGAAATGTTATTGATGATCTGAAAAACATCATGAAATTGATTCTTGAAGCAAGAAAAAGCAGTGAAAAAGCAAAAGCTTGTGAAAAAAAAATGGCGAAAAATTGAGAAAGAAAAAGAAAAAGCAAGCAGAAAAAGCCAATAGCCCTTAAAACCAAAAGGCAAGGGTAGCAAGGATCCAAGGCTTTGAGCATCAATGGATAGGAGGGCCCAAGGAAATAAAATCCAGGCCTAAGCGGCTAAATCAAGCTGTCCCTAACCATGTGCTTGTGTCATGAAGGTCCAAGTGAGAAGCTTGAGACTGAGTGGTTAAAGTCGTGATCCAAAGCAAAAGAGTGTGCTTAAGAGCTCTGGACACCACTAATTGGGGACTCTAGCAAAGCTGAGTCACAATCTGAAAAGGTTCACCCAGTTATGTGTCTGTGGCATTTGTGTATCCGGTGGTAATACTGGAAAACAAAGTGCTTAGGGCCACGGCCAAGCCTCATAAAGTAGCTGTGTTCAAGAATCAACATGCTTAACTAGGAAAGTCAATAACACTATCCGAAATTCTAAGTTCCTAGAGAAGCCAACCATTCTAAACTACAAAGGAAAAAGTGAGATGCCAAAACTGTTCAGAAGCAAAAAGCTACAAGTCCCGCTCATATAATTAAATTAATATTCATTGATATTTTGGACTTTATAGTATATTCTCTTCTTTTTATCCTATTTGATTTTCAGTTGCTTGGGGACAAGCAACAATTTAAGTTTGGTGTTGTGATGAGCGGATAATTTATACGCTTTTTGGCATTGTTTTTATATAGTTTTTAGTAAGTTTGAGCTACTTTTAGGGATGTTTTCATTAGTTTTTATGTTAAATTCACATTTCTGGACTTTACTATGAGTTTGTGTGTTTTTCTGTGATTTCAGGTAAATTCTGACTGAAATTGAGGGATTTGAGCAGAACTCTGAAGAAGGCTGACAAAAGGACTGCTGATGCTGTTGGAATCTGACCTCCCTGCACTCGAAATGGATTTTCTGGAGCTACAGAACTCCAATTGGCGCGCTCTCAACGGCGTTGGAAAGTAGACATCCAGGGCTTTCCAGCAATATATAATAGTCCATACTTTATTCGAAGAATGACGACATAACATGGCGTTAAACGCCAAGTACACGCTGCTGTCTGGAGTTAAACGCCAGAAAAACGTCATGATCCGGAGTTGAACGCCCAAAACACGTCATAACCTGGAGTTTGACGCCAAGAAATGCCTTAGCTCGTGGAATGATCAAGCTCAGCCCAAGCATACACCAAGTGGGCCCCGGAAGTGGATTTATGCATCAAATACTTACTCATGTAAACCCTAGGAGCTAGTCTAAGTATATATAGAACATTTATCTATTGTATTAGATATCTTTTGACCACTTTAAGCCTTTTATCATTCGGTCACTTGATCATGGAGAGGGCTGGCCATTCGGCCATGCCTGAACTCTTTGCTTATGTATTTTCAACGGTGGAGTTTCTGCACACCATAGATTAAGGGTGTGGAGCTCTGCTGTACCTCAAGTATTAATGAAGTTCTATTTTCTTTTATTCAAATCTCTCTTATTCTTATTCCAAGATATTCATTCGTACCCAAGAACATGATGAATGTGATGAGTCAAATTACCCTCATCATTATTCTCACTTATGAATGTATGTGATTGACAACCACTTCCGTTCTACAGGCAACCGAGCTTGAATGTATATCTCTTAGATTCCCCAACAGAATCTTCGTGGTATAAGCTAGATAGATGGCGGCATTTATGAGGATCCGAAAAGTCTCACCTTGTCTGTGGTATTTCGAGTAGGATCCTGGGAATCCGGAAAGTCTCACCTTGTCTGTGGTATTCCGAGTAGGATTCCGGTAATGAATGACTGTGACGTGCTTCAAACTTTAACCTGCTGGGCGTTAGTGACAAACGCAAAAGAGGGATTCTATTCCAGTAGGAGCGGGAACCAACCGGTGATTAGCCGTACTGTGACAGAGTGCGTTAGCATTAGTTTTCACTGCGAGGATGGGATGTAGCCATCAGCCATGGGTGATGCCTCCAGATTGGTTAGCTGTGTGAGTGACAGCCGCACAGGATATTTCCCCGAGAGGAAGAAAGTAGCCACAGTTGATGGTGAACCCCTAAACAAAGCTTGCCATGGAAAGGAGTAAGAAGGATTGAGTAGAAGCAGTAGGAAAGCAGGCGTCCCTGGGCTCTACAGCATCTCCATCCGCTTATCTGAAATTCCCACCAATGAATCTGCATAAGTGTTCTATCCCTTTTATCATTCCTTTTTATTATTAATTATTCTAAAAAATCATAAACCAATTTAATCTGCCTAACTGAGATCTGCAAGGTGACCATAGCTTGCTTCATACCAACAATCTCTGTGGATTCGACCCTTACTCACGTAAGGTTTATTACTTGGATGACCCAGTACACTTGCTGGTTAGTTGAACGGAGTTGTGAATCCAAATAAAGACAATTTTTGAATAAATCCATATAAGCACAAAGAATAGTGATCACAATTTCGTCCACCAAACACTAAGCATGAAAACGAAATTCCTTCTAGCAAATTAAGAGAAGATGAAGAGAAGAAGAAAATTCACAATCATTAATCCATCAAGTACAACAGAGCTCCCTCTCTCAATGAGAGAAAATTTAGCTACTCATAGCTTGGAGAAAAGTACTTCAAGATGGAGTGAAAAGTAAAACTAAAAACTCTTATAACTGCTTAACCCTTTTCTCAGTACTTCTTGGGGTTATTTATACTACTCCTAGCTCTCAAAATAAAAGAAATACAAAAGTGGAAAAAGGAAAATTACAATTTGGAGGGAAAAAAACTCAATAAACGTGATCTCCCAGTTGGCGTGTGGCTGGCGCTTCAGTGGCGTGCCACGTCCTCCTCTAATTTTGGCTTGGCATGCCACTCCTAACTCTCCAAGTGGCACGCCCTCCTTCGTTAGTTTCCCTGGTGTGCCACGCCTTCGAGCAAAACTGGCATGCCTAGGGTCATTTAATTGCCCATGTAGCCTAGCGTGCCATGCCTTCGAGCCAAAGTGGCACGCCCAGGTCCTCTCCCTCTTCTTCTTGCTTCTGGAAATTTGAACTAGCGTGGCATGCCCAGGATCTGGCGTGCCACGCCCATTTGTGTGCTTGACTCCTTCGCTGGCGTGCCACGCCCAACATTCAAGTGGCACGCCCAGGGTGGAGGATGGATGCTGGCATGCCACGCCTTCGTTGCCAAGTGGCATGCCTTTTTGGTTAGCTTCTTAACTTCCTTTCTGGAAAATATAACCAGCATGCCACGCCCAGAGGCTGGCGTGCCATGCCCATCATCTTGCCTTGGTTTCAGTAGCTGGCGTGCCACGCCCAGCATTCAAGTGGCACGCCATAGTGAGATTCTTTAGCTGGTGTGCCCGCCTTCGACACCAAGTGGCACGCCCACCCCTTTCTTTGGCTTCCTTGTGTATTGGCGTGCCACGCCTGGTTGCTCAAGTGGCACGCCAAAGTGGGGATGAGAGCTTGGCGTGCCACGCCTTCGATCTCCTGTGACACGCCCAAGCATTTTTAGCCTTCAACTTCTCCTCTAGAATCTTGTACTAGCGTGCCATGCCACATGTTGCTCAAGTGGCACGCCCATTCATTTGTTGGTTCCTCAAGCATAGCGTGCCATGATGACAAGTCATCATATACCTATTTTTCTATGCTTTTTCATACAAGAAATTGATGATTAGTGCTTAAATATTGCATTCTTGTGTACTTAATTGGAAGATTTCCTTGATCTTTTAATTTTATAAATCTTGTAGGAAATAAGAAGAAAAAGAAGCAAAGAAGCACAAAAAAAGGAGAAAAAAAGAGCATTGGGGTACATTTTGAAGTTGGGTACACTTTGGAGCCTTAGGCCACGCTTTTAAAAGCGTGGCCCATGACCAAATCAAGAAAGGAAGCAGCCAGCACGCACACGATCCTGCCCTTGCCAAGGGCAGGGCAGAATCGTGATGCAAAGTATGGTTGGAAGCAAGAATTTTCGCTAAGTTAAAATCTGGCCGCACACAGCATGACCATGCCTACTTCAAAGGGCTATAACTTGAGCTACAGACGTCCAATTGATGTGCTTCCAGTTGCATTGGAAAGCTGACATTCAGAGCTTTCCAACGATATATAGCAATCCATATTTGGCGTACAATTGAGGCAGGAACGGAAAGCATCTTTAAGGGCCAAAAACGAGCGAAAATAAACCAAAATGCTTCCACCAAGGCTCGAAGAGGGAGACACAAGGAAACCAAGGAAAATGATCAAGCGTGTGTCTCTGCCCAGATTCGAACACGGGCCTTCATTTTGGAAACATTGCCCTGCCCTCCGTGAGGGCAGGGCAGCATTTGGATTGGTGCACAAATCTGGCGCACCACACACAAATCTGGCACACCAATTCTCTCCTGGCAGCACCAGCGCGCACCACAATTCTTTCCTGGCAGCACCAAATTTTTCTGCCCTGCCCTCCGCGAGGGCAGGGCAGCATCCTATGCACCAAGGAAATTTCTGGCGCACCAATTTCTGATTCTGGCGCACCAATTCTTGATTCTGACAGCACCAAGGCAGTTTCTGGCGCACCAACATTTCCTGCCCTGCCCTTGGCGCGGGCAGGGCAGCATTTGACGCACCAAGGCCGCACCAGACTGCACCACGCCCGCACCCTGGCAGCACCAAACATCAATTTTCTGCCCTGCCCTCCACAAGGGCAGGGCAGCCTCCTGGAAGCAATTTTCCTTCATGGGCTGAAATTGAATTAAAAACCCAATTTAATTCATTTCTTCACCAAATCAAAAGCCCATCCAAACCCCAAAATCCAAGAATAGAAAGTGTATAAATAGGAGCTAGTTTTATGTAATTGAGGAGCTCGAGACTTTATTTTTGAATTTTCCTTTCTACTTGCATTTTAATTTTGAACTTTGGAATTTCTTAGAGAATTAAGAAGGAGAATTGATCTCTCTTCCTCCTGGTTCCTTCTTGAGCACTCTTTACTTTTCTTGCTTTGGATCTTGGGTGAAGAATTGAAGAACTTCTGTTTCAATCTCACCTTGAGATCTCTTCTTTAATTTTCTGCATAATTGAAGTTTGCTTTCTATTCATTTCTTCTTCTGCAATTTCTGCAATTTGCTTTCTTTTACTTCTTCTGCAATTGTTCTTGTTGGATCAAGGAAGGATTTGAGATCTAGACTTGTTATCTAGTCTCCTCCAATCCTGAGATCTTCAACATTCTTTTAAATTGCTGCAAATTAAGCACTGCTTTTCTGTTTAGAATTCTTCAAGCAATTTCCATTTTCTGTTTAGATCTGTTGCATGATTTTGCACCTTTTACTTCTCTGTTTGATTGCTATTTACACTTCCCTGTTGAATTTTAATTTCCAGCACCCAACCCCCTTTACTTTTCATGCAATTTACATTTCTTGCAATTTAAGTTTCAGTTATTTTACTTTCTTGTTATTTAAGTTACTTGCAAGTTTACTTTCTGCAAATTTAAATTTCCTGTCATTTACAATTCTGTTGGCTACGATTTCACTCAATTTCACTTCAATGTTAGCTTGACTAAACTAATCACCCACTAAAGTTGCTTGATCCATCAATCCCTGTGGGATCGACCTCACTCATGTGAGTTATTATTACTTGATGCGACCCGGTACACTTGCCGGTTGGATTTGTGTGTTGGAAATTCGTTTTTCCACAAAAACACCATCATGCCACGCCTGACTCCTCAAGTGGCACGCCCAAGTAACTTTCGAAGTTGGCGTGCCACGCCTTCGACACCAAGTGGCACGCACTATAGTAAGCAATGGGCTAGGCGTGCGACGCTCAACCTGGCGTGCCACGCCCCTTTGATGGCCTTCAATGTTGCTTTCTGAAAAATTGTATTGGCATGCCACACCCAACTTCTGGCGTGCCACGCCCATGTAAATGCTTGAGAATCCTTCTGGTCTTCAACATTGGCGTGCCACACCCAGCTTCTGGCATTCCACACTAGTGTACTTTTTGTGGCGTTTGCTCCAAGTGGCATGCCCAGCTTATTTTGTTATTTTCTTCCCATTTTTGATGTCTTTTTCACCTGAAATTCAGCACAACCTCATTTCAAAGCAATGTACTATACTATCCATTAAATATTGCATGAATTGCAATGATCAAATGAGATTATGCTCTTTTGTGGTCCTTTTTATACAAGAAAAAAGGGTAGATGATGCAAGTCATCACAACACCAAACTTAAGCTTTGCTTGTCCCAAGCAAATCAATGTGAGTGGTTTCTATAATAATTGAGACTTGAGCTCGAGTGGACACAACACATTACTAAGGATAGGACTAAGTGTTTAACACATGCATGCATATTTTGGTTTAAATGCCATAAAGAACTTCTAAATCCTTGAGAGTTCTTTCAAACATAGGTTTCAGGGGTCCTTTTTTATTAATTGTCACCTTGAAGTAGTAAGAGTCATTTCATTTACTTCTTTGGTTGTTCTTTCTCTTCTGTTTATTGACCACGACTCTAAGTGTTTTGTTTCAAGATAACCCTTTAGTTAGGCTTTCAATTAACACTCCCAAACCAGTTGGATTTAGGGTACTAGGTGTTGAAACACCCCTAAGAATTTACTTGCCCATGCCTCTTCTTGACACATCTTCACCACAAGCATCTACTATGTTTTGCCAACTCTTTTGAGCTTTTTAATGTTTCTCTTTGCCCTAATAGTTGATGCTCAGAGCCTTGGTCTGTATTGCTTACTACTTCTTGGTTCTATAGATATTCAAGGAGCACCCTTTATCCTCTATTTGTCATACTTTCTAAGACTAGTTGCCCTTCATGACTCCTTTTCTTTTTATTCCATTCAAGGTTCTACACTTAGTTCCTTGTCCTTTAGTTTGTGAATGATCTCTCTTGGTCTTAGTCTCTTTTACTCTTGTTCTTGCACAACTCACAAACAACCCTTATGGGGACAAACTATTCTTTATTGATGATGAAAAAGACTTGAAATTAACATTGCATTTTCTTTCTTGTAATTCAAAGGACTCACAAAAGACTTCAGTCACAAACAACTAAGCATGAAACAAAAACTATCCTAGCAGTACTATTTATTCTCAATAGAAATTAAAACATAAAGATAAAAACTCAAACATGATTCAGAAAATAGAGAGTGTCAACCATGGGACTTAACAACCTTGAGCAGCTTCAATCCATTGGCCCCTTCCCTTTGTCTTTCTTCTTGTAAGGGGAGGAGTCATCTTTCTTGGAAGACCTTTCTTGTACTTTGGTGTCCTTGGGCTTCCAAAATCCTAGCCTTCTCATATAGTTTCTTTCATCCTCTTTGTGTTTAGCTAGAATCTCCTCTTGTCTAGCACTCAACTCCTCCATCCCTTGCATGAATATTGGGTATCTGGGGTTAATAGCAACCACATCATTACACAAGTGATTCAACTTCTCTTGTGTGTTGATATCATATTGCCTCCTTGAGATAGTCCTAGCGTCATAGAGGTTCCTGAACTTGGCCAGATTCCTCTACTGCCATTTGTTTTGCTCCACTATTTTGTTGAGTGCACCTTGCATCTTTCTCCAGTCAAACTGTCCTTGTTGCTCCTTCAGCTGCTCCATACTTCCTTGAAGTTGTTGTATATTCTCATTCACCTATTTTTATTATTGTTGTTGACTGTCCATAAATTGATTGACATCTTCCCTCAGATGGTGTAGGTCTTTTCTCATTTGGTGTACATCTCCTTGCAGTTGCTCCTAGTTGAATCCTTTAGGAAATTGTTGGTATTGTTGATATGGAGGTGGTGGTTGGAGTGCTAGGAATTGTGGTTGCTCCTCTGCCTTCTTCTTGTGGCATATGAGCATGAGCATCTCTATGCTCCCTGGCCCTCTGAAGTGGGTTGACAGCAGCAGGGGAATGGTAGCGGTGGCAGCAAGGGAGAGACGATATGGTGTTAGAACTTAGAACTTAGAAGTTGTAGAAGTTGACGATAGTGAGTGATGCCAAAACTGCAGAATTGTCCTACGGAGAGTTGTTTGACGACGGTGGCAGTGACGATAGCAATGGTGGCCTGATGGGTTGGTAGCGGCGGCAGCAGGGGAGAGACGAGAGAGGAATGATGTTGGCCATTGCTGTGCTAGAAATCGACGATAGTGAGCAATGGAGAGTAGTTCGACGACGGCGACTAGTTTGGTGACGGCGATTGTGACGGTGGCATTGGTGGGTTGGTTGCAACGGCAGAAAGAAAGAGACAAGAAAGGATGTTGAAACGGTAACTAGGATTTTTGAGTTTTTTAGTTTTCACATTTTTCAAATTTTTTAGTTTTGAAGATTGAAGTTACTGATGTGAATAAACCAGTTTTGATTTGGTTTAAAATTGAACTGAACCATAAAAACCGATTTTTAATAAACTGGTTTTCATAAAAACTATGGTTTCAATTCAGTTCAGTAAAACCAGTTTTTTTGCACACACCCTATAAATACGTAATATTCTATAATAAATATTCAGGTATACAAAATAATTCTAATGAATGCTAATTGATCCTAAATTTGAGTTTTGAAAGTTATTTAAAACAACGAAATAAAAAATGCATAAACTGATAGAACGGGTTCAGACAGAACTGCCGGAAGGAAGCACAGACGAAACTGTCAGAAGGAAGCATAGATGGAACTGTCGCTGTCTGAAAGAAGCACAGATGAAATTACCGCTGTCTGAAGGAAGAACAAACAAAACTGCCGCAAGGAAAACATAGACAGAACGCAAACAAAACTGCCACAAGAGAATGCAGACGGAACTGCCATGTGGAAATGCATATGGAACTGCCGAAAGAGAGCGAAAACTATATGATTTATCCATGAGAATAGGTAAACAGCGGATAATGTTGGTGTTTGATCATTCGACTTGGAAAGACACAAGAGGGAGAGAATAAGCTAGTCGGTGAGGTGAAAAACATCAAATAAGTGACAAAAGACAAGAAAAATGGAATAGAGAAAAGGTATGAAAAATAGTGTTATTTTATCAAAGAAAAACAACATATCCTCTTAAAGGAGGATACTATGGCTTTGATACCATGTTAGAAACAAGACACTAAACACGAAAAAGAATTTGTGTATTATTGAATGTATTCAAGTTGTTTAGAATGATACAATATAAAATGGTATTTATAGGTGTTAAGAGAATCGTAATAATAAAAATGTAATATTCTATAATTAATATTCAAATATACTAAATAATTCTAATAAATACTAATTGATCTTAATATATTCTAACATTTTGATAAAATAAATTAACCTGTATCCATATCCATATTAAAATCATCATGAATGATTATGAGATACGCAAATTGACAAATTAGATAGAAGTACAAAAAATTAAAAGACTTCACGTATTGTCAAGTTCTTAGAAGATATGAGGACTTACAATTCATACAATGTTTTTTACAAAATTCTATAGAATTCAATAATGCTATAAGTTACTTACAACATGCTAGATACCTTGAAAATATAATAGTCAAATATTAGTTGCAAAGTTTGATTATATGTTAAAGAAAATAAAAGATAGTAAACAATAGTGACTAGATAATTCATGAAGTTTATCAAAAAGATTAGTGTAATAAGTCGAACATTCTAACATGAAGAAAAGTAAGTGAAGTTCTGTAAGTTTTATTACCTCCATTATAACTTATACTTATAGTTGTTCATAAGCAATAATAACTTCTCTTAGTAATTAATTATGTTCTCATATTTTGTCTATATAAAAATTTGAAATTCATGTATTTTTATTATCTCTCCATGAATGAAAATATATTGAATTATTAAAAAAAATTCTCGTTTGTGAGTGTATTATTAATAAATTTAAGAGCAAAAAATATGAGTGTTATTCAAGTGAGCAAGTAATTTTAAAATCAGTCAATCGTGGATATTATACTTAAAAAAATAAGCGTTTAAGACATTTAAGACAGTTTACAATGTTGCTTAGCTTATTGCTTATCAAATATTAGTTATATAAACCATTTTTTGCTTAGACCTTAGAACCAAGTACGTTGCTCATTTTTGTATATATGTTGAAGATTGAAATGTTTCATTCTGATTTTTTTGTTGCTCAGTTTCATTCTGTTTTGTTATTGGACAAAGTATAAAAAACAAATTAATCAAAAAAAAAAACAAATTAACTCAATATACTGCCATCCTTGCATTCAAATCAAATATTTGTGAAAAAAATCAATTAATATTATAAAATAAAAATATTATGTATATAAAAAAGATTAATTATTATATATCTATATATAAATATGTATTTTATTTAATTATTTATTTTATATTTTAACATATAATAGCTAATTTGATAGTTACTTTTCAATGTATAGTAAGTAGTAACACAATTGATTTGGAAAACGTTGAAGTCTGAACTAGTAAATAACTCCCTCAATGAGTCCCTCACACGTAAAAAGGAAGGGAGGGTAAAACCTACGAAAAAGAGGAAAGGTAAAGATGAAACATGACTGACGATGGCATGGTGGGATCAATGCATGCATTAAACCTGCAGCGAAGGACTACGCCACTAATAATAATGTTGCAGGGTGTAGATTCTTTTTTGACTCTTGAATGGTAGCGACATTAAAATCTCTCTCTCTCTCTCTCTCTATATATATATATATATATATATATATGTATATATTATCATGTAGCCTTTGGTCACAGTGGAGATAGATAGAGAGGGGCTCTCGGTTCAAAGCTAAGAGCGTCGCTGATGAGTCAGGTCTGAATGATAAATATGGGTCCTCTATCTGTCTCTGTCCTCACAAAAGAGGCATCTTGGGTACTCTGCCACTTTCAACCTATTTGTCAGGGGCTCCAGGCACCAGCGCTGCACTGGACCACATCTAATCTGAGTCTACCTCAACCTCTCAAGCATGCAATTCTACTTCGTCATCATCATCATTCAATTCAAATTGAGCAAAATACACATAAGAATGAGACTAACTAGGGTTTTTGATCCGTGTAAAATGTGTGATGCACCATAATTCAATTGATTTTGAATTAAAAATAATAATTAAAGTTATAATATTGGTATTAATAATATCAAAAGGACCGTAAATTTCAAATATTACATATCTTTTAAAAAAATTTGTGCAAAATTTTGTTTTACAATAATACTAGAAAATTAATTTTTTAACTAAAATTAGAAACGTCTTAAAAATTCTTTGTTTGTCTTAAATTTTAAATCCTAAAATTTTAACTCTAGAGTCTAGATCATAAATTATAAATCTAAGAATAAATATACGTTTTGTTCCTAACGTTTGTAATTTTTTTAAAAATGTCCCTAACGTTTAATTTTATTTAATTTTATCCTTCATGTTTTCAATTTACTCAATTTTATCCTTAATATTTTTAATTTGTATTAAAATTATTCCTAAAAATTTTTAGTTTTATCTTTAACAATTTACATAGAGTTAATGTTCAAAAATAATTTTGACATAAATAAAAAACGTTAGAAAAAATTTTTAGTTTTTTATACTTTCTCTTTATTTTATTATGATGTATAAATTTCTTTTATATCTTCGAATCTACTTTTTTTTTTGATAGTCAAGAATAAAGTAAAAGTCTAGAAATTGA
The DNA here is from genome assembly GCF_003086295.3 of Arachis hypogaea. Lineage (NCBI taxonomy): Eukaryota > Viridiplantae > Streptophyta > Magnoliopsida > Fabales > Fabaceae > Arachis > Arachis hypogaea. The sequence continues at coordinate 86,971,380 of NC_092039.1, forward strand.
AAAAAAAGTTTATAAATTAAATTTGCTAGTAGTTTAGTTTCTCAATGTAGAAGTACTAGTAGTCCTCAATTATTATCATAAAATAATTTACACATAATTATGCAACTTTATAGTTACAGTGATGTAAAAGTCAAAATAATTAGAGTATTATATCAAGCATATAGAAAGAAACGTTTATAATATACCAAACATTTTCTCGTTATTCTATAATAGAAAACATTACTTATAAATATCATCACATTCTTAAAAGATATAGAATACTTAACGAAGCGTATAGAAGTTGACGAGCTTTTCTGACCCTCTGGAACGAACCACCGAAGCCAATCTGGTAATAGGGGTGGCGAGAAAGCCTAGCTTAGATACCATTCACGATTTGCAGGCTCTGAACAGCATAAAAATTATACTCAATTTTTTATTTAAAGAGTGATAAATCCTCTTAATAGCAATTAGCAATCCTCCTATATTAGTCTTATGTAACGACATTAAAATGCCCGAATTTATTGACAAAGATAGCTTAAAACTATTTATCATTTTTGTTTTTATGTTTATTTAACTTTTGCGCCATTAAATTTGAATTAGTGTTTCAACTGAACACCAAATTTGGATGTATAAATACTTAAATAGTAGTTTTATTAAGTTGATATTCCTCCCCTCTCTCTCTCTCTCTCTATATATATATATATATATATATATATATATATATATATATATTCTGACCGTGAAAGATTCGGACACTAACAAAACTAATCATAAAAAATTAAAACTAAAATTATATTTATATAAGATAAATTTTGTTCGACAAAAATAATCGATCTTTAAATTTTTATTTATAATTTTGTAACTATCCCTTATTTACCCTAAATTAATTCATTCCCTTTCTCCTTCTACAATTGTCGCCACCTATCATATCCCTCCAAAAAAGCCTGTGAACTTCGCTACAAGCTTGAACTCCAACAACAGCCGCAACAACACTACCTCGCTCAGATGTAACAAATACAATTTGTTAGAGTTTGAGCCATTGTAGCAGAACTTAGATATTTGTCAGAAAAGGTATGGTATTATAGGAAAAAAAAGGGATGAATCGATTTAAAATAAGATAGAATATTTACGAAATTATTAACAAAAATTTAAAAATTAGTTATTTTTGTCGAACAAAATTTATTTTATACGGATATAATTTATTTTAATTTTTTATGGTCAATTTTATCTTTCTCTGAATCTTTTATTGTCAAAAATGTCTATTTACCCTATCTCCTCACATATGATTCTGAATTCTAAGCGTAAGTAAAAGTGTCCCTGTGCACCAACTAATTTATTAAAAACATTCTATTTGGTCTTATGGGACACAATTAGTGCGTGGAGCTAGTCTCTAAATCGAGCTACAATTAGCCACAAGCTTCGTACCTATTGCCTAATAGTAATAGGCTGACAGTGATAATAATAATAATAATAATCATGAAACTTGCCTAGCCAAAAATAGACCAACTCTTTACCATAAACAAAAATAGCAATAATAAAGACTAACCCAAAACGGAAAAACAAAAAGAAAAGGAAGAAAAACGACACAAGGATGTGAAAAAGTTTTTCAGGTCCCAGCTGTGTCTGAGCTTATTACAGTTTCCTCTTCTGTTAAAGAGAGGGGTAGTTTGGTCCTCACAGAGCTCATTTTCTTCACGTCCTGGCTGGAACAGATGAAGATTCTTCTCACCATATTGCAGAATTCACTGCGCGAACATAAAAACAATATCCATGATGGGATGATGTGATTGCCTAAAATATTTGTCTAATTTACTATAAAAAAATTAAAAATTAATATTTAATTTTAAAAGTATAAAAACAAATAATTATTAAATATTCAAACTTTATTCTAAAAAATAAATTAGACAAAAATTAGGCATTAAATTATAAACCATATATCCATTATCAAGAAGCACAAAAAATACAAAAATTTTAGTCTCTGATAGATACATTTTACTATTTTGAATCTCTGTCTGACTTTCTCTACAGACAAATGAATTTCTCTATTAATTGTTTTTATATTTTTGTATTTCACCTCGAGGAAAAAACGATATCTAAACGCATTCTAATCTTCATATTCCATTTTTTCGCTTCACTTTTTCTTCCTTCACAAACAACTTCTATCACTTTTTGCCTTATTTCCTTTTTTTTTTATATCTTTTGTTTGTACATATTATATTTCAAATACTTCTCTAACTTAGAATTATCATTAGAAAAAATATAGAGAACCAATTTTTAATCAGTCACTATTAGTTAATTTTAGGGTTTAGAATTACACTTTAAAATTTAGAACTTAAGATAAATAAAATAATATAAAAAAATTAACTGATGTTGGCTGAAAAAAAAATGGGTTCCTTAGCATTATAGCGAGATACTTACGGCCATGGATCATCGCCAACAAGCATCATATCACCTTCGTCATCAGTGAAGACAATTTGCCACGTATTTCTGTGTTGGAGCTCTCCCTTTATATCAAACAACTTCTCCAGTTCTTCAACAAGTTGATCATACCCTTCCAACATGGTCAAGTCTATGGCGCGCCCCACAGCAACCCCCTGCATTTGAACCTTCTCGCAGGTTTCCACAATACAAACATTACTTCAGAAACTATGGCTACAAAACGCAAATTCATTATTATGTAATAATTAAGGAAAATATGTGTCAAGCAAAAACACCTTAGTGCAACTTCTGCTACAGATTTGCTTGCTTTGAGTTTCTCTTTTGGATACTTGTTGCGGCTCTTCGTGCTTTCGCTCTTTGTTCGAAGTCTTAACTATATCAGAGTTTTGGTCTGCATCAGTTCGGGACATGGTATTAACAGAGCCCTCATTGGTAACTCCGGATGCATTCGCTATGGATGATGCCTTCTCTACAGCAGGAGAGTTCTTGGCATGATCAATAAGCTCGATTCCAAACAATCGACAGCTCGTAGCCGTCTCCATTTTGTGCTCCTTGTCTACTTGATCAAGCAAATGATCATTGTTGTTTAACCTCTTGCCATCATCAAATGTTGTGTCCTGAAATAATTGAGATGGGCCACTTGAATGGGGAGAAGAAACCCGAATTGCTTCGGTCTGAATCCTCAACATAGCATTGTAGCTTCCTTTACTGTTGTCAATCAGCTTGTGATTCCACACATGGGTACCATCACTCATATTGCTTTCAGCAATAACGCTAAGTTGCGTTACATCTGAATGTGCCAACGCAGCATCCCAGAAAGTCGAAGCAGCCGATCTTGTGTCTGTTATGATTGTCAAATCTTTAGCTTTTAAAGACAACACTAAATCAATATTCAAATTTTCAATGAGTTGAGAGAAAAACATACTTACCAAGTTCATGAACTTCACCAGGTAGCCGAGGCCTTTTATTCTTTAAAACAGGAGATTGAAGTGAAGAAGTAACAACAGAAGCCATAAGGGGCTCTATTTCCCAAGGTGAGACCCTATCAGGTCTTGGAACAGATGCAGGTTCATCCCATAGAACCTGGGAATAGTCGAAAAATAATGAATAAATACCATTGGAACCACTAATAACGTTAACAAAATTGAATAGTAAAGAATAACAATACCTTAAGCGATCTCCAATTCGAATTTACCCAATAAGGAGAAATATCCTCTACTCCAACTATTGTCCCAGAAAATCTGATCAAATATGTATCATCAGAAGAAATAATGAGAAGGTCCACTACAAGGCACAGCTGAAAATTTAGTACCTTCTCTCATTTTCAGGGGTATCTTCACCCTCGAACCTCATCTTGAATCTCATAGCAACAGCAAACTTGTGGTTCATAGCCTCTAAATACTTGTTCAAGCCAACAATGAACTGGCACCTCCTATGCAAGAAAAAAGCTCTTGTCAACAATCATCAACTAAATTTACCTAACAGAAATAACACAACAGTTTTCTTGATCATTTTTTGCAACTAATATGATGTCTACCTTGGCTTGTAATATACAACAAAAAGAGTTTGAGTTGCAACAGCATGAGATGCAGTTGCGAGTACTCCAAGATGCATGCTCTGACTGGAAATCACAGATGAAGGCATGCTGCTCGGCTGAGGAGTATTACGCCTCAGTCCAACACGTAACTCTCCGTTGTGTCCTCTATACATGAAACCTATTTAGATTAAGCCTTGTATTGTAGAGGAGATAAATTTTCAAAGATGAGTGCTAGGGGCCAGCAACTTTTGTGATTTGTAGCTATCAAATAGTCATCAATGATGATTTAATGGTGTGATATTAGTGTGAGATTTTATCCAATGGTTCACTTTTCTTTGCTGGTTACATGCTGGCCAGAATTTAATAAAGTTGCTACCCCCTAGACTTTTCCATTTTGAAATCATATGAAGAAGACATGAAATTTATACCTCAGAAACACAAAGGTGTCTCCGGCGACTAATCTCTTCGAAGCTACAAAAGTACTCCATCCAGTTGTGATCAAGTGCCTGCGTGGCTGACCTGGTTAGAGAAACATTAAGCCAATTAGAAGCAGAGAACAAAAAACCAGAGAGCTCAAAAGAAAATTCATTGTGTCCTTTACCTCTAAATATATGCTTAAAGCGCCATTCGTAACCATGAAGATCCTTGGCGACCAGTTCCTGAGTTGGGGTTGGCTGAGACATGTCCTGAAAGAAATCCAAACACACTTTAAGATTTATTTAGGACTTCTATCAAACATCATCAAGGCAATTTTGCATTGGAAACCAAGAACATTGAATTTACCAAAGCTGGAAGGCATTCGGTGGCATGCTTTCTGAGAACCGAGAAACCGCCATGAGTGCTGGTATCGGAGGCAGTTAAGACCTTGCAAAAGGAGTGATTTTGTGGCCTTGGAAGCTCGGCGGGGCACAAATCAGGGCTCGTCGGCTCAGCTTGCTAAGACATTTGTTCCATTAGAAATCTAAACATGGGAGAAAAGGAACAAAGGTTGACCATGAAAAAAGATTGAGAATTAAATTGGGGCAGCTACATCCTTACATTAGATTCTGGCACCAAAGTAATCTGTGCATAAACCTCATCCGTTTCTTGTTCAGCCTAGTAAAAAAATCAAAATTCAGTGTAATCATTTCATAATTAATAAATAACTTAAATCAAACTCAAAATAGTAAATCCAGAGTCCAGATAATCATTTGAGCATTTTCTCAGCAACCATGCATTTAAAGGAAAAGGAAAATTAACTATGAGAAACATCATACTACAAAACTGAACATAATCTAAGCTTAATTTTTTTCCCCTTTCAGGAAATAGCGAAACAAGAGAACAAATTATCGTTTTACCATTTTTCTCAGGAATTTCATTTCTTCTCCCCCCACCCCCCCTCCCCCTTCCCCTACCCCTAAAAACGAAGACAACAAATATTAAAAAAAAAAGATAAAAAAGGATGAAGTAGAAAAAGTACCAGCAAATGGACGTTGACGACACGACAAAGGATCTTAGTGGGAAGTTTGAACACTGGAATCCTCTGATTTAGTTCCTGATTTGTTGATTCTTCTAACTATAGCCGCAAATTACACAAAGTAAACAAAAAAGGAAAACGAAGAAAGTCCACCATAACTAAGCATCCAATACCAACAATTTCAGACACCCCAAAACAATTATTTAAAGAAAGAAAAAAGATAAACTAACTTGCTCCATATGTCCCTGTGGAAAATAGAACACTCTTTGACCAGAACGAGGAACATCCACATGGGGTCCTGCACATGCTTCCCATAGTTGTTCATATAACTCATCTTCTTCACCACCACGACGATTCAACATCTTTTGACTTACTGATTCAGCTCTAAGCCCCCCAGAAAGTTTGAAGAAAAATAAACACTCACTCAATACAGAGTTTGTGACCAATAATAGTAACAATCATCATTATCGTCATTATATATTACATGGTCATGCACACAAACACACTTATATATTTTTCTTCTCATGTACTATGATCGGTATCATCATCGTGTGTCACGTGCACGGTTGAACCGAGCGAAATGAATGATTAACAGAAGCGTAGAGAATTTAATGAGAGGGAAAAGAAAAATTAAACACAGCTTTATTATTGTATGTGTTGTTATGGCTGTCTGATAGTAATAAGCTGCTGCCACTGCTGCCTGCAACCGTTACAGAGCATTCCTTCTCTTTCTCTCTCTTTCTTTTGTGTGAAGAAACGGCGTTTACTTTGAATCACAGTCACAGAAGATAACAACACCGTTGAAAGGGGGTGGTGTCTGTCTATCCATTATATAAGAACACTTGATACGCACCGTTTTGTTTTTTATATTGAAGCGTGTGTTGTGTTGTGGCGCCTGTGATGTGTGTGTCTCTTCTGTGTCCTCTATTCGTACCAGTTCACTCACCGTAATGTTTTTAGTTTTACTACTATTTTATTAACTAACACATTAAACACTGTAACCTGAAGTAAATAATGCAACCTTTATTTGTTTGTTGGGTTCAGTTTTAGTGCATGTGTTTGAGTGCTTCTTTTAATATGTTGGGTGGAGCTTAGCTACCGTGCCAGGCCATATTTTTAAGGGCCAAAAAAAAAATCGTAGTATCAATTACAGTTGAAGAAAAATTGTTAAAATATATGGTTGAGGAGTTAAATTATTTTAAATTTTTTAAAAAATGTGTTAAAAAATTTGTATTTGTTCCATAATATTTTGTAAAGTATACATTGAATATATGATGAATTAAAAAAATATAAAATAGAAATTTGTGCTTAAAATAGTTTTTACCTATAAACTAATTTTATTTTTATTTTAAAAATAAAAAGAGTCTTATTCAAATTAAAATTTAGTCTATACAAATCTAAAAAGAGAAGCATTTAAGCATTTTATTTATTTATTATTTCTTTTTAGTAACTAATTTCTAAACCTTTATCTTCAATTAGTATTCCATATATTTATCAATGGAATATAAATTTTGACAAGAGGACCTTAACCATAAAAAGATAA